>NC_142402.1:20446367-20600212 GCF_059441095.1 Idiotropiscis lumnitzeri
TCCATGTGTTGTGCTGCTGTAAGGTAAATGGCTTGCATGGTTTATGTGTTGCCCAGGTGGCGTCCACAGTCCGGAAGCCATGTCCAGATCGGGTGACCGAACGTCCACCTTTGACCCGGCGCACAGTGACACGCTGCTGCACGGGCTCAACCTTTTGTGGAGGAAGCAGCTCTTCTGCGATGTGACTCTCACCGCCCAAGGGCAGCAATTCCACTGCCACAAAGCGGTGCTGGCGTCCTGCTCCCAGTATTTCAGGTCGCTCTTTTCCTCCCACAACGCCATCAGCAACAACGAGTGCGGCAAGGGGGACCAGGGCAGCGGCGGCACCCCCTCGTCCTCGCCCGACGACAAGCTCGTGACCCCCAGTGCCAGGCCCATCAATAACCTGGTTCTGCAGGGTTGCTCCTCGATTGGACTGCGACTTGTGCTGGAGTACCTGTACACCGCCAACGTGACGCTTTCCCTGGACACGGTGGAAGAGGTGCTGTCGGTCAGCAAGATTCTCAACATCCCCCAGATAACCAAGCTGAGCGTGCAGTTTCTCAACGACCAGATATCGGTGCAGAACTACAAGCAGATCTGCAAGATCGCTGCCCTCCACGGACTGGACGAGACCAAGAAGCTGGCCAACAAGTACCTGGTGGAGGACGTGCTGCTGCTTAACTTCGAGGAGATGTGCGCCATGCTGGACGCGCTGCCGCCACCGGTGGAGTCGGAGCTGGCGCTCTTCCAGATGTCGGTGCTGTGGCTGGAGCACGACCGCGAGACCCGCATGCACTACGCGCCGGACCTCATGAAGCGACTGCGCTTCGCTCTCATCCCGGCTCCGGAGCTGGTGGAGAGGGTGCAGTCGGTGGACTTCATGAGGAGTGACCCCGTGTGTCAGAAGCTGCTGCTGGACGCCATGAACTACCACCTGATGCCCTTTCGGCAGCACTGCAAGCAGACCACCGCCAGCAGGTAAGACGACAATCATCAGGTACCACTTTTGTCTTCTACATGTCAACAAGTTGTGGTCTGCGGTTTCCAGCATGTGGGGGAGTCGGTCGCTTAGCTTATGTGATGACATCAGGGATCAATTCACTTTCCATTCTCATCCAAATTCCAGACTTACTTGTGATTGCTAAAATATTTATTAATATTCGGATCATGTTCCGGGGCTTCTTGTAACAGTACCTCTGCGGTTGTTTTGAAAGTCACATAGCGGGCCGGACTTAATCCACCACGGGCCACGTACAGCCCATGAGCCTTGGGTTGAACACCAGTGTGTTGCAGTGAAGCTTACCTGCGTTTTATCATTGACCAAATAAGATGCAAAAGAGGTTGCATGTTTGATTTCTTGCTTCTAAATCAATTTTGACGTGAATATATGAAATTGGTTTCCATTCCAACATTTAGGCGAGTCCAAAACAAGTTGTTACCTTCTATTAAGGAGCCGAACGTAAACACGTTTTGTCAAGAAGGTCATTCGATCACAGTGATGTTATCGGCCTTCTAAGTGTTTTGAGCGCAGAAATCTGTGTGGCATATTTTTATTTCCACACACATGGGCCGAAATGAAAACGGCAAGCGTCATAATTAGTTTCACGTGCCACCGTGTCTCTCCTCTCAATTAATCACCATTATCTACGTCCGGGGGCTCATTTGCATACGAATAACCCCTAAAACACATCCAAGTGGGCCAGTAGCCCGAGAGACGCTTGTGATGTTGCCATGCAGAAAAAAAAAAAGAAGAAAATATGAAAAAAGAAATGCGCTGTATGTGTCTGAGTACGGCGTGATATAATTATTGATTGATTGGCGGAATTGCGTTGGAGCCATTTAGGAGCCCGCCAATCCTCCTAAACGTAGAGTATAAAGCGCGCCGACGCGGAGGGGTGAACGTCTCCCAAAACGGCCGGGCAACGTCACATGAATCATCAACAGCCAATGAGATGGAGACATTGTCTGGGCCGGGTTATGTCGTTCAATTGCCTTTTTGGCCCCCGGCGTGGCCCCCTGCAGGACCGTCCTCGCTTCACAGCTAATTAGAAGCATACATTTTCCCCGTGTAATAACCATTCAATAACACCGCCCCGTGAAAATGCTGTTCATCGTGAGAAATGTCTTCTCGCGGAGCTGGATGGAAACTGTGCACTTGTTTTTTTTTTTGCTGAATTTATTTCCTGTTGTGTTTACAGAATCCGCTCCAATAAGAGAATGCTGTTACTGGTGGGGGGTTTGCCCCCCGGACCCGATCGCCTCCCCAGCAATTTGGTCCAGTACTATGACGATGAAAAAAAAACATGGAAGATCCTCACAAGTGAGTTGAAAGATTTTATTTGAGTTTTTTTTTTTTCCTCCAGCTTTCTCCTGTTCGGGGATTTTTACGGTCGTTCCTGTGGATGACTTTAACGCGGGTTAATTTGAGCGAAGGAGTTCCCTAAATCCTTCAGGTAATAATATATCACTATCACTTTTTAATATAAGTTTCTAATCAGAGCGTGACTTCACGCCAGTGCGGAGCGTCACGCCTGGTTCGCCTTGTTTTTGCTGAAATATGCTGCCGAGATGCATGATGAGATTCACTTGAATCTAATGATCTGCTGTGGCAGAGATTGAACGCGGGCGCTGAGTGATATCTTTGCCGAGTGGCTTTCAAATTCATCCTGATTATTCAACACCGCTGATCAATACTGGCTGAATTGCTCTAATTATTTACCTAAACGCAATTTAAAACGTCGTCTGTGGCCTTAGACTCCTAACTACAAAACGAATACTTAGGAGGCAGGTCTGTTGCTATTATTTCAGACCAGGGGTGGGCAAACTTACCAGGAGCAGATTGGAGAAAAAAACATACATTTAATATGAATTGAAAATGAACAAAAAGCATCACAACAGAAAATTAAAAAAAAAAAATCATTAACACGGTTTATTCATTTCATTTTTTTCAAGTGTGTCGGGCCGGATTTAAACATTTAACGGGCAGCATGTGGCCCCCGGGCCGTAGTTTGCCCACGCCTGTTTTAGACAATCTGTTATTAACACGATCTTGAAATAAAGTGAGTGACGACGGATTAATAAATCATTTGCAGTTATGTCGATAGAAGCGAGTGAGGTGAAAAGGAATGCGTTACACACGCACTGTTGAGTTACTCGCAACCAGTTTGTTATCTCACAAACTCAAGAGGAATGTGATGTCCGCCATGGAAAGTTGAGCTACATTCACGCTAGAGCTGGGTTTGAAAAAAAAAATCGATATATCGTTTTGAATGGATTTTCATAGCCCGATATCAATTCATAAATCCATATTTCGATACTTTTAATCACGTCTTTGACTCTAGGCTTCACGCGAGATCTTGACATGAAAGTAGCACATCAAAACAAAATGGCGGAAGCAGTGAAGTCAGCGAAGTCAAACTGCGCCACGTTCCCTCCCTCTCGCCCATCCTCGACCTTTTCCAGACTCAGCCTTCTATTTGCTCTCATATTGCAAAGGTCAATCTGGAGATAATGGGAATATTTTTCTATTCTCTCCTATTGAGCTTTTATTTGTTGTTGATCATTTCTCAGCGTTAGCAGATAGCTTCTTTTTTTTTGTCTGTTTGGCTCAATTCAGAGCTACAAAATTATTTTTTTCCCCGTTGTCATCTTTTAACTCTTTCACGACCATTGATGGATATAGAAGACAAAAAAATCGTTATCGTTATCGTATTCTTCTTTTTTTTTTTAGGGCTCACATTTGTCCACATTCATCTGTTTGCACTCAACGTGCACATGCTCAGTCTTCACAGTCATTTGCTCATTACCCTCAACCCTCACGGGTATAAGCGGCAACTCGCAAAAAAAAAGGTCAGTGGGGATTTCCATCAGTCACAACTAAAAAAAGTTAACACTCAAATGGTCCGTGGCCTTGCGGAAGGACAAAACTGCACAATCATCCCCTGAACACATCAGCGAGCGTCTGATGTGGCCTGCGCACACAATGGACGCGAAAGAGCGGGAGATTATTAACATTCAATCATAACTTTCCAATGAGGCGAAACCTGAGAGGGACAGCCTTTGATTAAGACATTCATCAAGATAATTTGGGAAGATTCTTGATTCTCTCCTCCTCTTGTTGTGTCATCGCGACTCGCTCGCCGTTGATCCCAGTGTGAAGTTTGCCATCTAGTGTACCAACAGGAGCGTGAACAAAGACCGCTAATCACATACTTTGCAATAAAAAATTTGAAATAAAAAAGACACTCCACCCTAGTGCGTGAATGGATGGCGTTTAAAAAAAAAAAAAGGAAACAAAAGAGAGAGCAAGCGCATTAGACGTGAATTCCGTCAAGCGTGGCTGGCCTCCATGCAGAGGTTTCTGACTCCCTCTAGTGAGATCCTGCAGGAAGGTCTCAGAGCGAGAGATCAACTTCATCCACTTTTATTTTACAATAAGGTCCAACACGAGGGAGAGCTAAAAAGCCAATGGCATGTTTTATGCTTTCCATCATCTCCAGTATGACGCTTCGCGGGATGGGTTGCTAGATGTGGACGAGGTCCTTCGGTAGCCTTCGCGTCTGCTGATGACGTCACGCGTTCTGATATATTTCTGTATTATATTTCTTTGACACCATGTTGTCACCCCTGTTTGTTACATTTGAATGCTCTTATAGTTACTCAGTAATAGGAATAAAAATAATAATAATAAAGTAGTACATTTACAGCTACTTTTGCGAGGCTCATCCTTTTTTTCTTTTAGTGTCCCCGGCGTACCTGTCGAAAACATCACGTCAATCCTACGTTGCTTTGGGAATCAGACTGGTTAAGGGTCGTAGGGAAAATATGGAAATGTTTTAAGACATATTTCACACTCTATACAGACATTTGTGGCCCGAGTGAACCACTTAATGGTTGCAAGTTCGGCAGGAGAAACGTAAACGTTCCACTGCTGTGCGGCAGCGGCTTCTCGGGGCATAGGCGGAAGTGACGTAAAACTGACGCGCCAACGTGGCGGTTACGCGGTTATTTTGTTTTATTTTAGTATTTAGCGAATCCAAATATGCAAATGGGACAGCCGGGGGTAAAAACAAACACAGAGGCAAAGTAATACGTTAAGCGTGACGTCATTAGCAATAGCGCAGCCTCCGAAGGACCCCGTCCACATCTAGCAACCCGTCCCTATCTAGTACCGACACCGGCCCCCGGTGTTCGAGGCACCTGTAGCGGCGGGACAAACGTCGCGTTTCCTCCGACTGTACTCTCCGCTGAGCCTCCTCCTAGCCCCGCCCCCTTCCACGACTACAAGATGATTTCGAGTCACTCGACATGAAATAAAAAGCCGCCCATGCGTGGCCGATATACTGCTGACTGAACGATAATGTAAATATCATGTTAGGGAGTTTGGCAGTCATATGGCACGTGTCATTGAGGTGCGCTGGAGGCAACCGACATAATCCCCCCCTTTTTCGAGATGAAGCTGTGTTTAGCGTATGTGCTATAAAGTGCCTCGCTCGCTCTCGTCGAGGAGCGGCACATGTCAGGCAGGGCCGAGTGAGATTGCAGCGAGAGGGGATGAGATTCAAGGCTGTCTAATTCTGCAGCAACTGTGATCCATCAGGCGGCGGTGGAAATGACTGATGGAGACAGACAGGTGGGCCTTAACATTCCACTGATTTGTGCTCCGGCAGAAGCCGCCACCCGCACCCCCGCCACCTCACCCAAGATTTATTGAGCGAACACGATCATGTTCATTACGACTGTCACCCGAGACCATTTCTCCACATCTCAATGGGGGTCACTGCAACAAAAGAAGATGGAGGACAGGGAGGGAGCGCAAAAGCAGGTGAATCCCATCACGAGTGATTTTTTTCCCAAGATAACAAGGATAGGTCACCAACTCCTTCTTTCGCAACTTCGTCTGGGAAGTGTTTCAAGTGTCCGTGTATGAATTGTTGTCCAATTATGAGGTGAGGGTTGTGATATGGTTGACTCGAATTTTCCACAAAATGTTTCCGCTCTGTTGAAAGCATAAAAGTCATCTAAAATGAATTCTTAAGTAGGCACTTTTTTTTAGCTACTTTGTTAAACGCATTGAGCAGACTCACGCAGGAGCTCTTGTCAGCCACTGCTCACGCGCAGAAATTCACGTGCAAACTTGCTGATTAACTAACTCATCTGTCCTCGATTTTGTCGATTAATCGATGAATCCGATTTCTTTCTTTTTCTTTTTTTTCATTTCTTTATTCATTTATTGTCTTCCAAAGTAAAAGCAAATGTTTGCTAAATGTTTTCATTTTTATTTCACAGAGATAATAATTCTGCTTTCATGGAAGACGACATAAATCTGAGAACGTGATATTATTATATACTGTTGAGGCTGGAATTCTAAATATTGGGACAGTTTTAAATTAAACAAGTTCTCTCAAAGATTGATTGAACAGCAAAATAAATATTGATTTTATAAATTAATCGATCTACTGACGTCACGTACCGCTGCCCCATAAAGTGTATGGGATTTGATTTTGACAAATTTCAACATGTTTTCATAAACAGTAAGATATGTGTTTCTCATGGATTTAGCTTTACGCTTTGAAAATCTTCCGGGCGGGGCCAGCGGGACAGTGAAACCACGAAGAAGGCAACATTTCCGCATCTTTTTTTTAGATCTTTTCTGTTTGTTTTTACCAAAGTAAAATTTGACTCTTTTATTATTTATAGGGTAACTTTTTTTCCATGTTTCCCGATACACTTTAAACGCTCTTATCCAACATTATAATCTGTAAAATGTTTTGTACTTTTTTTACAATTTTCTTTTGTGTGCTCAAATACCTTAATGGTGTTGTTTAAAAAGTGTTTTTTAAACGTTTTTAGTGATTCGTGTGTGCTTTTTTTCAAAATGTGAACAGCCTTTCTGCACGTGGCAGATTTTGGATTCTTGTGAAAATAAATGCGTGTCGTTTTCGACAGTTGGAATTCTGTCGGCGGACCGCTAAAACTCCCTCGCAAGCGTCGTTTGTGGTTGTTTTGGGTCTCCGCTCCCGACCACGACCGAAGTTCACTGCTCAATTTCTCTCTTGTTTGTGTGTCGCGCAGTAATGCCTTACAACAGTGCCCATCACTGCGTTGTGGAGGTGGAGAACTTTCTGCTGCTCCTCGGCGGAGAGGACCAATGGAACCCCAACGGTAACGCCGATGCACCTCACTCTCCATTTGCGTCTTATTTATTTATTTTTTTAAATCACTAAACCAGGAGTGCTTTGTACCCCTGCACTCGCTACTCGTTGAGAAGCCAATTTTAAGCCAGATGAGCGCAGAGTGGACAAACAACACCCACCAGTCACACTTGTCATTATTCGACGCCGAGTAGTAGCGGTGAAATATTTGAAGTGTCAAGTTGCTTTATTGTGAAATTGTGGCTGTCAAATCCAAATTGTCAACATTCTATCATGTCATTTTGTCCAGGAAAGCACAGCACAAATTTTGTAAGTCGCTATGATCCCAGATTCAACAGTTGGATTCAACTTCCCCCGATGCAGGAAAGGTGAGGACGCTTTCAGGACCATTTGCGGAAAGATGAAATTGCAACAACATTGCAATTCAATATTGATCGGTTTTCCAAAATGATGCCAAGAAATCAATTGAGGATATTCCATTTAATTGAAGTATTTCTGCAATTTTTTTTTTTTACTTTCTATACTGACGACTTCTTTCGCATCTCCGCTCGTTGACATGTGACGGTTGGTCTCTCGGCCTTCAGGCGAGCCAGCTTCTTCGCCTGCCGCCTGGACAAGCACCTGTACGTGATCGGCGGCCGCAACGAGACGGGCTACCTCTCCAGCGTGGAGTCGTACAACCTGGACACCAACGAGTGGAACTACGCGTCGTCCCTGCCGCAGCCTCTGGCCGCCCACGCCGGCGCGGTGCACAACGGCAAGATCTACATTTCAGGTCAGTCGCCACAAAAATCACAACTCAAATAAAGTAGAGATGATCTACCAAAGTATTTGTATCACTTCTCCTACATAATGTCAATGAAAACTTTCTTTTTCCTTCTCTAGGCGGGGTCCACAACGGCGAGTACGTTTCGTGGCTGTACTGCTACGACCCGCTCATGGACGTGTGGGCTCGCAAACAGGACATGAACACGAAGCGCGCCATTCACACGCTGGCCGGAATGAACGATCGCTTATACGCCATCGGGGGCAACCACTTGAAAGGTAAACGCCCCAGCGTGTCGGGAAACCATCGCGAGATCCGTTGATTGTTTTTCGCCGTTTCTCGTCTTTCTCTTTTCTTTCGCGATGCAACGCCACGTCGCCGTTTAGCTCGTTGCTGCCGATGGCATCACGTCGTGAGGCGCTTCTTTCTTGAATGTTTCCCTCCTTGTCCGCATGACTTTTCAAGATGGGGAAGTGAAACTGTACCTCCAGTTTTTTTACATTTTTGGCTTCCAACCCTGATTGAAAACCTGACCTTCAGTTTGAATCATGAACCCCTTGTTTAAATTTCCTTGCAAAAGATTGAAATCCAAATTTAAAATCCTAATAAATGGATTAAAAGCCTTACCCCGAATTGGAAATCAAAGCTTGTCTTGAACCCCTCATTTAATACCCTACCTCCCGTTGAAGCAGGAATTTGAAACCCTACTCAACTCTTCATTATCCAAAGTGACACTTGAACCCTAGTTTGCGACTTTTTCCCCGTCTTGAAACCCCACCCCATGTTTTAAATCTTAATTTGGACCCTTTAATGAGGCTTTAAACCTTTCCCAAAAGGAAAACTCCACCCATGGAACTTTGAAACACTCATTTGAATCCATTACCTTCTTCGGGTTTCCATTCCTCTGCAATGTCAAAGAACCTTATTGATTTTTTTTCTTTTTTTTCTGGATGATATCCAAGACGAGATATGTGAAGCGGGTCAGATCAGTGCCCGTGAGCCTTTTTTTTTTTTGCAACGCTCTGCCAGGTGCCATTTTTCACGCACACACTCAGACACACAGATTATTTCTCCGTCAAAGCAAGAACATTATCGATTTTGAAACCGAGCGAGAGTCTGCATGTGAAAGAAAGAGATTTTCAAATCGCTCGTGGCGTACGCGACACTCCGCCAGCAAGAAGCAAGAAGCTCACAGATTTCCAAAGACGTCCAACTGTCGCCACGTGGAGGGAAAAATCCAAACACGCTGTCGGGTCGAATTTTTCCACTCATCCCTCTCGCGTTTTCCTTCATAAAGACTGATGTTGCAGTCTTGGCTAGATTCAATCAAATGTATCTTTATAATTTAGTCCTGATTTTGCGGCCGAGTGTAACCCATTTTCTTCTTTTCGACATGCTAAGCCGGACGGGCGAAATAATTGTTTTTCGGCGTCCCTTCTCAGCTTTCTCTCATTTAGACGTCATGTTAGTGGAGTGTTACGACCCCAAAGCCGACCAGTGGAACATCTTGCAGACGCCCATCCTGGAAGGACGCAGCGGGCCGGGCTGCGCCGTCTTGGACGATAGCATCTTCCTCGTGGGCGGCTACAGCTGGAGCATGGTACGGTACCGTAGAACGCAAATAATGAGAGAGAGTGAGAATCTTTGACTTTTTTTTTTCTTTTTTTTCTAGGGTGCGTACAAGTCTTCAACCATCTGCTACAGCCCTGAGAAGGCCACGTGGACCGAGTTGGAAGGCGAGGTGGCGGAACCTTTGGCGGGCCCGGCCTGTTCCACCGTCATCCTGCCCGCGTGCCTCCCCTTCAATAAATGACGACTACTCCAGCCCAGGGACGGCAACCCGAGCGTAAGCAGGCAGCCATTTTATCAGCAACCTCCCACTTCTGCTCAGTTGCGTGGGGGCGTCTAAATGATTTTTTTACAAGTTTGACCGGAGCACTTTGGTTATTCCCCTCTGAAGGTGTCACAAGAGGGGAAGGAAAGCGGCGTGTAAGTCACATATTTAAACGGATCACCTTCATACAAGATGAACTTTGATTTCTTGACACTGTTTTCTTCTATTCTATAGCACGAATTAGCTCAATGCTAGCTTTCGGGTCCGTCCTTTTTACTTGTACACGTCAAATCTGACATCGAACTGAGAAAGAGAGAGCGCCGTCGTTCCGGTGGGATGTTGGATCTCGAGCCTTTTCATGTATAAATAGTCGTCATGACTCACTTTGTTGACACTTGGTCACCTGCCTTTTTTTTTTCTCGCTTTCCTGCCCTCAAAGGGGCGACCATGTTTTTTTTTTTGGGAGATTTCAAGCCACTCTGTAAAAAGCATCATAATGACTTTAAAAGCTACAGCTGACTGAATTGCGAATGGTACCGAAGATTTTTCTCACCTGCTGGTTGATTTAAAAATTTTTTTTTTTTTTATGGGAAATCTCAATCACGACTCCTAATTTGTGATGGGCGTATTGAATGACATATGGGTGGTACAATCAAATTGTAATCGCGCGCCAACGTACTGGAAGCATGTTTGGGTAAATTGAGTGGCGACGGAAAATGAACACGCCACCGACGGGAGTTTTATGGCAAACTACAATCTTCCATAAATAAGGAGGAAGAAGTATTTGAGTCACACTGCGAAGAAAAAAATATGCGTACTATGAGAACAAAGTGATGTTGGTCATGTGTTACGAACTAAAATGTCACTCCAAAATATGCTCACGATGAATCGAATGCGTTACTTTTACCAATCAAGTCATCAGATTACATCACTCTTCATACGTGACAAAACGTGACTCCACATGATCTATTTAATTTATTTTTTTTCCCGGTTTGGATCAAATACTCTTTCCTATATGAGCATACAGCGGACCTTAATGCACTAATAGTGAGCCCGTGAGTTCACTGTAATGTAAAAATGATTTATTGTGTTGTGTTAAACTTAAAAAAAAAAGAAATCTTTCAGTAAAAATGAGTCCAGTCTTGTCTATGTTTCTGAGTTTAAAAAAAAAAAAAACCTGAAAGAAAAGTCGACTCTAGATGTTGAATCCTGTAAAGGTTTGTTGACTTCATTCCTGTACATAATCGCTTGCTGCAGTGAAACATTTTTGGATTTATTCTCAAATCCTGTTTATGTCCTTTGCATTTTAGACGATGGAAATAAACTGACTCTTGATGACTAAACTCTCCAGCCATCCATTTTTCTACGTGGCCTGTCCTCATTAACAGCCAATCACGCGTCACGAACAGATAACGAACCATTCACAATTTGATGGCGGCAAAGTGAAAGTGAAAGTACAGCCCAAATTCACTTCCTCGTGAACTTTCACATTTACTTAGATGCACCCGTAGGCGAATGCTTGTATTGTGGGTGGAGCTAAGCCCTGCCGCTGTGTGCTGATTGGTCGCCGGCAAAGTACGTTGGAAGCATCCCGTTCGGGACGTGAGCTGTTTTCAAGTCTTTTAATCAAAATGTGTCGAGGCAGACGGTTCCAGTCCCGATGCGAAATGCCACTTCATCTGCTCGGGGAATCGCTGCAGTGAACACAGGTGACATTTTAATTAACAGTTCGGGCAATTATAGCACCTTTTTTTTTTTTTTTTTTTAAAGTTGCCAGATTCTACCTCGCTGGTTCTCTTGTGGTCAGGATGCGACAGTAACTAAGAATGCAGACACTCAAATGACATTCATACTTTTTAGTCGTAGAAAATATGCCGAAGATGTAACTTTCAAATAAAATGGATATGAATGCTAGCATTTACAGCGTTTTCTCGGTCAGAGGGCGAAATTGAAAATGACGTAAAAAGTCGACACACCCGTGTAAAATTTTTTTTTTTTAATTATGTAAAAAAAAAAATATATATATAAATATATAAAATTGACAATCCTTTCAAAACATTTCCACTACTGTGCCGTATAACATTTAGAGCATTTTTTTTCCCAGAGTTTAGACTCAGCAGAAATTATTTCACCATTCATGGAAGAAGGGAAAAATATGCTGGTGTCACTTCAAGGTGAGGTGTCAATTTTTTTTCTCAAGTATGTATATCGTGTGATGTCTAAACCAATTCTCATATATTTCGATGCTTCTGTCGCTTTTTGGCTCATTTCTTACTAAAATATTGAGAGATGGTTAAAAAATATTTACTTTGGCCAGCGCTGTCTTGCATCGCACAAGTTGCTGTGGTATGTGGCTTCACTCCACCATCTAGTGGTGAGTGCATGAGTTAGACGCACGCACACGCACACGCACACGCACACGCACTCCCTCCATCTCCAACAAACCTGTTGCACTCAGCGCATCTTCTTTGAATGGTCAACTATGCAACAAAGAACAATTATTGACATTGTTCCTAAGTTGCGGAAGAAGAAAAGCACACAAAGTGACTCATAGCACGGCAGCCGGTCTTGTTGGGGTGGGGTGGGGTGGGAAGGGGGTGCGGAGGGGGGAGGAGGGGGCGGATGGCTCGCCGGAGCTGGTGGACTCGCTTTATTGCCACGCTCCACTTGTGTTTACGCTCGTGCGTGTTGAGAAGCAAGGAGACCGCCGCTCCCTGGCTGCCAGCCACCCCGCGAGTATTTATAGCCCCCCCCCCCCCCCCCCCCCACAAACGGCGGGAAGGCTCGCTCAAGGAATCCGCGCCAAGGCATCATCCTCTTCCTCATCACCATCCTCCTCATCCTCGTTCACAACTTGTGCCGCGCGGGCAGGGAGGGAGGATGCGACCTGAGCCGGACGCCGGGAAGGAATAAGAACATCTTCTGGAGGTAAAAGTCTTTGATTGCTTTTTGTTTCGTCACCGTTGTTGTTCAGGAATGTTCACTTGGTCCAGTTGAACCCAACGGACAGCTCTCCACAATTGGCTGGTGGACGAATTGCAACACTTGACGTGCATAAAGTGCACAATGTGAGAGTGTGTGTGTGCGCGTGCGTGTGTGTGAGTGCATTGTGAATCATGGGGGGCTGTTTCAAGCAAAAAATAGATCACAGCCAGCAAATCCAATCTCCGCATTCATCATTTCGAGCAATTATGCCGTTTAACAGCAGTCGTTATTTCAGAACAGATCAATTTTGTTAGACACTCGTATTTTATTAGCAAGGTTGCGTTTAATTGAATTATGTTAATTACATTCTTACGATGTGCCACACAAATGTTTTCGTTATTAACTCCAGCGATGGAAATTTATTATTTTATTAAATGATAAAATGGTGTACTTTATTATCAACCCAGATCTAAAACTGTATTTATTTATTTATTTCATTTTATATGTAACCCAGGTCACAAATATTTGTACATTATTTTATACCATTTTCAAACAATTGATTTAGTTAGATTTATAATGCTATTCTACAACGATTTTTATTATAAAATAAGATGACCTGTTGCGCAACAGGTCATCTTATTTTATTAATTTTATTTATTTTGTTTGATTGTTAATTTTAATAAATTTAGTTGTTAAAATTGTATGCATATATTTTTATTGTTAATCCGGGAGACAAATTAGCATTTTACTTGAAAACATTTTTGACATTTTATTAGTAAACCAGGAAACAAGCATCCAGGTGCAAATGTATTTTTATTTGCATCGTATTGTATTAGACTTTCAAAGCGACTTTGGGCGAGGGGACAGGCAAACCCTCGATTGGCCGCCAGCCAGTGGTTTGCCAATTTGGCGTCCAACCAGACCGGCGCTGGGAGAACATGCAAACTCCGCGAATGAGATTCAAACCCAGAACCTTCGCACTGCGAGGCGATTTGTGCACAAATGTCCAATTCAACTTTTCATTCCTTTGTTGGTTTGTGAGCGGCCGGCAGTGTTGCGCTTTCGCCGCTCCACTCCCAACTGTTGATGTTTGACGAGTGACTCACTGCTGTGCTTTGGCCTCATCTTCATCCTCATCTTCCTCATCCTCCTTTCAGCCTCCACATTTGCTCCGTCTTTTGCGACTTTTTGTTCAACGGAGGCTCCATCCAGACCCTTTTGCTTGTCATTCCGAACTGTTGTAAGGGGAAACGAATGTTCCCAATGACAAGTCGACGATTATTTTTGCATCTGCCAGGGAGGGGCGTCTCTTCCCATGAACACTGAATCTAAGTTTCTTATTCTGATTTTCTATTAATTGTGCGGAGAAGCTCGGAGGTTGAAGTGTCTCATTTTGTAACTTGCAAAATGTGCAATTTCCTCTTCTATGGTTATCGTGAGACTGGTCATGGGTCATCTGTATCAGTCCCCCTCCGGTAGGTCCGCCAGTGGTGGGAACTGAAGATCCTGCTGACAAAGGACTCGGCCGGACGTTCCTCGCAGACCCTCACAACATGTTTGGGTCTGCCAGTGGCGGGCCGTGCATCTCATACCCGGACTAAGTAGGCCTTCAGTCAAGTCCTACTTAGTCTGACTTGAATAAATCCTCCTCATAGTGCCATCGATTTCTGACACCACGGCTAGAGAAATAATGAACAGAATAGGCAAGGAGAGCGCCACTGCCACCTACTGGAGTGGATGTGCAATTGCACTTTTTGGTAGTACGGCAGAAAAAAAACATGTTCCCCAGGTTCACACGCGCCCCCCTCAGCATTGCACCGTGCCCCCGAGGGGGGGGGGCGCCCCACAATTTGAGAAGCACTGAATTATATGGAGCTGAATTCTTATTTAACAAGCACATTTTCGGCTTAATTTTCAATTTGACGTCATTTTGCCATTTTTGCCACTCTTGCTTTTGATGTTCCTCTGTGTTAGTTCTTAAAAGAATCTAAAATAGCTGACATAGCTGTTATTTTTTCTGCTTCCTTGTCTCTACCCAGGCGTCTTTCCGTGGTGGACGGTTGCCAGCGTAGCGATGTTCACTAGTTCCAATCAGTCCCTGTCCGTCTCCCTCACGCCCACCCTTCACTCCCCGTCCACGTGTGGTCCGGGCGGACAGCAGCGCGTGCACTCCTCCCTGTCCCTCCCCGAACCCGAACCCTGGCGGAAGCCCCTCCCGGCCGGCCGGCCCGGCCTGGCGCAGGGCATTCGTTCCTGCTCTCTGCAGGTGCCGCACGGCGAGTTCCCGGAGCTCCCCGCCCGAGCGGCCAGCTTCGACCTTCCGCGCGCCGGAGCCGACGACTCGGACCGGGGTTCGGGCTCCCCCAGTCCGCATGGCGTTCTCCGGCGCCGAGGCGGCCTCGTGGAGCAGAGGGACATCATCATGGCGCACCAGGCTCACAAGATGCAGAGCACGCCGCAAGCTCGCAGGAAGGAGTGGGAGTAAGTTGTTCTGAACTCCTGTTTCCATAGCATGACGACTTTCGCAAGTGTAAAAAGAAGCCAACTGCTTATAAAAGTGATTCTTGCGTGCACCTCGGAGGCGAGTCTCTTCACAAAGATTCACTTCACTGAACGCCTTTTGATACGATCCTCTAAAACGTGATTAATAGCAAAATCATTCTTAAAAATCAAATAATGGACCCATCTCTACTCTGTACTTTATAATTTAACATGATGGGACTGAGCTAGAGAACGTCTTTAGGTTTGACACAACTGACAAAAGGTCATTCGAACACGGTTCACATTATCAATTTTAACACAGAGGCTGCAAATTTACAAAATGGAATGTTTCTACAATTTTTTTGAGCATGTATCAATCTAAGAATATAATTTAATAAATTTTATTTTAATTGAATACATTGAAGTAAAAATAAATTCTGATCAAATAAAATGACATCAAATATGAGTTTCAACTAAATGATTTTACCCTCTTAAATTACATTCAATGAATTTAGAAAAAAAACTAAACACAATTAGATATCATAACATACACAATAATGAACATAAAATGAGTTTGAATAAAATCTCTCGCTTCCTGACAGTGCTTTATATAATACAGTACAACTTATATTATTATTATTATTAAACTCATAATATTTAATAATAAAAAATCATATTTTTTGGCTATGTTTAACAAAATATATTATAAAAGGTAAAAAACATTGACGTAATTGTAAATAAATTTTTTGAAGTGAGTGATTCATCTTAACAGGAAGTCCGCATGCAGATGTAATGCTGCTTTGCTGCTGCTTACTTTTTTTTTTTTAATCATTTTATTCTTTTTAAGGTTCTACAAGAAAGCAATGAATGACACAATTTCCCACTGATTCATGGCTCCAAACTCATCTTTTCACTACTTTTGTGTGTGTGTGTGTTGAGCATTGCACAGCCATTAATGGCCGAGCTGAGGGTGCCGTGATGAGCTGCTTGCCAACACTCGAGTGTGGAGTGGCTCTCCATCAAGTGTAACCCCCATGCCCCCACCCCACAGACACACACTTCCTGCCCCCCCCCCCCTTCCTCTATTTCCTCCACCACCCACTCCATCCACTCCAACACTTTGCAGCTCCTTGTTTATTTGCAAGCCTCACTTTTTTATTATTGGACAGAACACGTTGGCCATGTGAAAGGATGCGCCAAGCTGTGCTACCTTTTTTTTTCTTTCTTTGGAGTGCCGAGTGTATTGCAGTTTTTTGTCCGTTAGGGGATGCTAGGGAATCAAATGTAGGCGAGCAGCAGGGTGGCGTCATTGGATGCGTTTGAAATTGACGACTAAATCATTGCAGCTTTCGAGTGATTCTGCTGCACTTCGGCTCTCAAAGGGAAGAGAAATTGCAGAAATGTTGACAAATGTTCTGACATTTTATTTTTTTTTTTTTTGGATGGGAGGTATTCCGTTTCCGCGCAATATATTTATTGTGGAGTGAGAGAGCAAAATATGAAATGAACAATGAGAAAGAAAAATGAAAAAAAGCATTTATCGATAGATGCATATATGTACTTTATCAAAAAAATTTTATTAATATTATTTGTGATTTCTTATTATATTTCAAATGATTTGAGGAAAAATATCTCCAGTATACCATTATTGTTATTAAATGCCATCATGTATTCATGAACATTTAGCAAAGCCTCTCACAGCATCGTTAGTCATCCATTTGAATGGCACTTATTGGTCCAAACGGTACTGATAGCTGTTGCTAGGGAACAACTGAGAGCAAAGAATATTTTAAACATAATAATACTCCAACCACTTACAGTAAGTCAATGTTGGCTGAAAGCCTACACGCAATTATATAAATGCACAAGTGTGCAGTTTGGGTGGCTTTTCTAGCGGAGATGTGTAAGCGGCAACTTCCTTTGCGTTACAGGAAGTTGCTTCTCATGTCTCGCTATTGTGACTCATATTCGCTTTTTATGAGCAGACGGCAAAAAAAAAAACAAAAAAAAACGTGTAGGAGTAGATGACATCAACTTATACCATGAACAGTCCTTTGCATTTTCGTAAGCATTCTTCAATTCAATCTTTAAGTCCCCAAGAAATGAGAGGAGGTCGCCTCTTTCTTGCTCCATAAATCAGAATGTCGTCAATATAGTGTTGAGAGGAATTGTGTGCTTTCTCAAGATGAAACCAAACGGCAGCAAATACAAAGAGAAACAGAAGCGGCCCTAAAATTGAACCCTGTGGAACTCCCATTGATGGTTGAGGAGAACGGGACTCAGCTGCCAACCAACTGCAAATGAAAAGTTGTTGACCACCTCGACGTACCCCACGCGGAGTTCTTTGGATAAAATAATAATTCTAATAATAATTTCATTTGATTTTTTTTAAACAAATATTGTTTGTCTTATGGAGAAAAATCTCAATTTTTGCTGTTTTTATTTTATTTTATTTTAATGACAATTTAAAAATGAGCAATACTTATATTTCATAAGCGCTTGAGTTGATTTACGATTAAGGTGGAACTCGAAGATGGATTGGGGGGGGGTCCTCAATTGATATTTATGCATTCATCTTCACTTTACCTCACTGGGCATCTTTCGCTTTCTTCAGATTCCTCTTTTTGTCCATATTGTGTAGTTTCCCACGAGGCGAAAGAGCACAAACTACGGTAGATCTCAAAGCCTCACCATGTGTGTGCATGTGTGCGCGTGCGGGCGTGCGTGTGTGTGCGTGCGCGTGCGGGCGTGTGACGAAAAGCACATTTCTGTAGGAAGCGCCATTGTGAAAGATGTCTTTTGTTGGCAGAAATAAAAAGAACGGGAGCAGGAATTGAAGCCAGCTAGGTTGCTATGGAAACAGCAGACAGTTGGAGACGGTGCACATCGACAGAGAGAGGAAGTAGAAAGCGAGAGATGCTGTTTGCAGGGATGGACAAACATGTCGTTAGACCATGTGACTTATGTAATCGTGCAGGTGAAAGCAACGAGTTGCTAATGTAACGAGACGCACACACACACACACACACACACACACTACTAAATACGACAACCACTAAATGGCGTGCATATAGTTAACCTTTTTTCCTCTAAATATTTACAAAGAAAGAAATATAAAAAATTTAAAAGTAATAAAAGTTGATTTGCGTGCACTTCAATGACAATGGTGATGTCGTTTTTTTTTTTTTTTCAATTAGAAGAGACGCTTGATTTATTCCTACGTTTAGATTTTTAAATAATTCTCTTTTCATTGGCCGGAGATGAAATGTGACTTTCTTTTCTTTTTAAGGTCAAAATGTTCCAATAATTGAAATAGATCTGATTTCTCCATATTTTTTTCCTATTGAATTAAAAAAAATGCATCTTACTTTGAATTTAATCCCAGCCTTGATTTTTTTGTTGTTGTTGTTGGTTTGTGTTTTTTTTGGACTCCCTTGCCGACTTGCACTTGTTTGCCAAGTGTACGCTTGTCAATGTCTGTTGGCTGCCGTCCCAATCCGGCGTCTGAGCCCTCAAACGCTGCCCATCTGCACGCTTCTTCACGAGACTTTGATTTAGGATGTTAGCTTTTTCCACCCCATTTATGCATCAAGAATTTCTTTTCTAGACGGCCGGCCGGTCATCGTTAGCATCGTTTCGCTTCAGCCGCCACATAATGAGGTCTCACTTATGGCACCCAAGGAAAACACTTTTTCTATTTTTTCTTTGCTCCCGAATAAAAAAGGAGCAGATCTATTTCACGCTCTATTTTTATGCCTGACTTTTGCTCCAATATTAGCACAATGGCCTACTTTTGAAATCTTCCTTTCGTGCAAGCGAGACTCCATTTAGTTTGCTTTCAATTTTAAACAACCTGCTTATTGACTCTGACTCGTTCTGCACTGAAAAAAAGTTGTTGAATTTACCCATTTTAATTTCTTCACGTGCTTGCACGAAATAAAATCATCTGGATGTCGATTCATTTTTCATGTATCTGGATCTAGATGATTTTATCTTCTCAATTGAACACCATTTTTTTTCAGTCTACATTTACTCATATGGTTACTACGTCTTCTGCCTTTACTCTTACTACAACTACTAGTGTTGATGCATTCTCGAGCATTTCAACCGCTACTACTTTACTCCTTACTTCTACTAAAAGTATTCATACGCCTACCACTAATATTTCTGTAACTACTCTTGCCACTTCCAGTAATTTTTGCACAACCGCTGCAATTACTCCTACTATTGCATGTGTTGCGACAGTCCAATAAAAAGCAAAAATGCGAGGACATTTTGCTCAATGTTGCTTAATGTGTAAAAAGCATGCAGCAGTGTGCTTGTCATTGCCATGGCAACCAAGTGGGCGCCCCTCCTCCCCTTCCTCTTCCTCGGATGAGCAGTAGGTGGCGTGCGTGAGTCCACGCAGTGGGCGGGTTGCCGTGCTTTGCTGCCTGACCAGCAGTGCAGCAGGTGATCCTCATCATCCTCATCATCGTGCAGTTGGAGGTGCGCGTGCGATGGAGCCACTCGGGCCTCGAACCACCCTGGCAGAGTAAACTCACTTACGGGCGGCTTTTTTTTTTTTTTTTTGGTTGTGCTGCGTAAAGTTCTCCAGGACTTGACGCGGATTTTGACGCGCACATCTTGATGCTTAAAAGTAGTTTTGCGCGCACTTGACAGGCAGGACTTGCGATGGAGTGACCGGCGGCAATTGTGCTCTTTTCAACTCTTTCGCTAGAATGGCTCGCTTCGGTGACGAGTCCGCTCCGAGCACCGTGGACTCCGGGGACGGAGACGCGGAGCGCGGCGGAGACGCGCAGGACCCCGCGGCGGCGGCTGCAGCGGCAGCGGCCGGAGGAGGAAGTGGCGACGGATCGGGCGCGATGACGGCGTCCATGAAGCAAGCCAAAGCGCAGCGGGCCCGGACCATGGCTCTGTACAACCCGGTACCGCACCGGCAGAACTGCCTGACGGTCAACAGGTCGCTGTTCATCTTCGCCGAGGACAACATCATCAGGAAGTACGCGCGCCGAATCATCGAGTGGCCATATCCTTCCTGATGAGCGATTCAGCACCACGGACAGCGCAGAAAGTCGCCTTCGTAAATAGAAATACCAATTCCTACTTTTGCGTTCATAGCTGGTGACGTTTTGCATGTACAGCATCGATCTTTTTCAATTACGCCACATATGGACAAAAGTATGGAGACACACTTAATTAGTTGATTACCTTTAAGGGGTTTGTCTAGAGTTTGTATTTATTTATTTATTTATAAACCAAAAAGACAATTGGCCATAAACACGAATGACAAAGTCAAAAGTATAATGTGACTTACCAAATTGTCATTCAGGGACTCCTCCCGATCCTTCTGTTCCCCCCAAAATCACATTTTTGTCATCAGCACATTTTCAAGTGGTTAAAAATACAATAATAATAACAGGTAATTATTTCAGATATTTTATTAATGATCATTTTTCATACAGTGCCAAGAAAACGTGTTCACCCACTTTTCAACTTATGCCCTTTTTTTGCATAATTTGTACAGTTTGACATTGCGATTTTATTTTAGATTGTGAATTTCTTTATTAAGATTCGAGCCTCCATGGTCCTGTGTGGGAAACGTGAGCCACTTACATCCACAAGATTTTCTAAAACTTGCAATAGGTCCGATGTTTTGGCCCATGACACTTCCTTGGAGAATTGCTTTAATTCAGGAACACTTGGGCGGCCTTTTTAAGGTCATACCAATACGCAATGTGTTGCTCCAGGCTGAGCGTGCTTCAGCTTAAGGTCACAAAGTGGTGACCAAATATTCTCTCTCCAGGTCCTTCTGGTAAAGTTGACAATTCTTGGTTCCATCAATTCCGGCAGTCGTCCAGGTCCTGAAGTACCAAAGCAGCCCAAAACCATCACAGTTCAAGCAATTACACTTTAGTCATGTTTTTTTTTAATTAAGTTCTTTTGAATGGGAACGCCCGGTGAAGTACATTGTCGTCATTTACGACTACAAATATGATCTTACCCATCCCTCACCACCTTGCCCAAAAATTCTACACTTTAAAACATTATTCCTCCTAATGCACAAAATGTGCTCATAAAGAGACAATCAGATAAGTTTGGTGCAGAAGAAGCCTGCACCCGAGTCCAACACCTCAGAGATGAGCAAATGGACCCACATCTTGAGGAAATAGGTTGAATATTTCACTTCCCGTCGTAGGTGTCCCAATACTTTTATCCAGTGAGCCCCGGCACTGAATTCAATTGCCGTGGTGTGCACACTTTTCACTGTGTGTGCTCCACTCAAGGCAGAGGACACAAAGTTGGTGTGTGTGTGTGTGTGTGTGTGTGTGTACGCGGTGATCATTAGAAGCCGAAGCCGAAGCCGCCGCAGCAGCCGCAGCCTGTGGGGGAGGCTCACACAGTGTGGGCACATGTAAGCACAGCTCTGTATGCCTTCTAGTGCTCTGAGTGGGTGTCGGTTCAAATCCAGCTCAGCAGCTCCTCTCCGCTTCCTTGCACAGGATGTTTGCGTGTGTGCATGTTTGTCTCCACGTCATACAAGCTCAGCGATGATTCTGATTCTGATTGAGATTGAAGACGCCTTCTCTGCCCGAACCATGCGCCACGTTGGGCTGCGGATCACTCCAACCCCCCCCCCCCCCCCCCTTCTAGTTTGCAGCGTGCCAGTCGTCCTCCGGTTACCTAACCAGTGTGGGTGAGTGGGAGTGAGGGGGGGGCTAGTGGTCAAGACTTGCTCTGGGGCCTTGGAATCGGCAGAGAGGCGTGTGGGAGGGCTTTGGCAAAAAAAAAATTCCGACCCACGTCTTTCCCCCTCCGTCCGGTCCAAGTGCAAAACATTCAGATGAATTCAATGTGATCTGAGCCGCCTCGTCACTCTGGGCTTTCCGATTCCGAGCCATTGATTCGGTGAGTGAGCGTGAGCGACCAAAGTTTGCAGCCTCCAAAGTGGGAAACGACATTCTACTCATGAAGACAAAGACCATACGAGTTGCAGATGAAGAATATTGAAGAAATGCTCGAGGTGCTTTCCATACGAGTAGCATGCATGCTAACACGTTAGCCAGTTTAGCTTTGCCTCACGAGAAATATGGGTGTCCCATTAATGTGCTTTTAATAAATAATAATAATAAAAGGAGAAGTGGTTCAGAAAATGGATGGATAGATTACGGAAAGAATTCACACCTAATTAAAATAATTTCATTTGGCGAGATACCATTTTTTTGAACCGTCCTCCCTTCCATGTTTCCCGCTCCAAACTTTCATGACTTTTAGTTTGCACCCAACCCGGCAACAACGTGCTCGAGGACAGCGAGCATGTGCTGTTATTTGGCGGCGCCATCAATAACTGTCGCTGTCAAAGCGAGCGCGACGGTGTGAGCAAGTGTTGGTCTCCGGGTCGCCATCCCAGCCGGTCCTCTGTGATGCGCTGACCTCCTTTTTTTACTGGAAGAGGCGACATCCGCATGGAGGCTTCCTCACGGTCACCTCCCACTCACTCGATGTTGAACGTGACTCCGGCCTGCTCGGCAGCTACATTTGCCATATCTGTATCAAATAATTGCTGTTTTTTGGGTGTGCAAAATCGATACAGGATATTTGAAATCTCAATAGTGGATATTCGTCAGAACTGAACATTTGCCGTATTGGATAATATCAGCACGAGGCAATCAAAATATTGATCCTGACCAGTCATAATATTGACACTAGTTACTTATAAGTACAATATTGGACACTTACAATATCGATGTTGGTAATGATGATTTAAAAAAAAAAAAACAACAAATCCCTGCCCGTCTGCGTGTGTGTAAAAGTTTTTTGTCCTCCCAGTCAGGCCAAGGTGACTTTGCAACACTCCACCCTCCACTCTTCCCTCTCTCACCTGCTCATCATGAAAAGCACTTTAAAGGACTTGAAGGTTGCCATAGCGACAGCAGCCTCCTAACAGATTCTCGACCGTATCACAAAACATCGACTATGCCTTAATTCTTTGAAACATCCTCCGACTGTTTGACCGGCGCCGTCTTGACCTTTGGGAAGCGTTCTACTTTGCATGTGTCGCGTTTCTAAGTCGGTGCAAACGAGAGTTTCCCTTAACTTTGTGGCCGTCACGCCATTCGAGTACATGATCCTGGCTACGATTACCGCCAACTGTGTGGTGCTGGCGCTGGAGCAGCACCTGCCCGGAGAGGACAAGACCCCCATGGCCAAGAGACTGGTGAGCACAAACGAAAAATGTTCAGTTCAAATGTAACGAGAGCGAGAGAGTTCTTGACATTTTGTAAATCGAAACGTTGTTTTTTTTGTGCTCGCCGCCACAAACACGCTCGTAATTGCCGGCCGGTCGGTGTCCCGACACACGTCAAAAGACGACATGACATTGTTTTGACTGCGTGACATGTTTGTGATCGTAACGATTGGTACGCCCCCGCTGACCCATCTTCACGTGTGCAGGAGAAAACGGAGCCGTACTTCATTGGGATCTTCTGCTTCGAGGCGGGCATCAAGCTGGTGGCGCTGGGTTTTGTTTTCCACAAAGGTTCCTACCTGAGGAACGGCTGGAATGTGATGGACTTCATCGTGGTGCTCAGTGGGTGAGTGGCTTTGGCCCGTCTCCGCGGCAACACAAAACTTTATTGAAATGAAAGCTCAGCAATGTGCATCCACGACAAAATCCATAATGCGATTCTGTGTTTGGTGGAGCGAAAGATTAATTTCAGACCCGCGTTGGCGTCTCGCGCTGCTGCGTTCAAGCGTGCCACGAGCCTCTCCCCCATTTGCGACAATCTCTGTCAATGCTTCGATCGTGATGGCGTGAAGCTTGACCCCCACGGAGGGGCCTTGGCTTTTGTGAACGAGACGTCCTCGGTTGAGAAAGCGGGAAATGCGCGTTTCCATGGAGCGGCAGCCATTGTTTGCGTTCCGTGTGAGGTGGGTGGAGAAGTGGATTGGCACTTGTGTCGAAAACCTGCTTGCGGTCGCCCCCAGCACCTCGCTCCGTTCATTGCCAAGGGGAGGAGGGGGGCGGCAGGCTAGCAAACAACTCAACACACACACACACACACACTGAGAGTTTTAATTTGAGCGTTGTGTTCAGTGAATTAATTGCTCAGGAGCAATGCGGCGGACGTGGTGATGCATTCAGGGACCGCTGTAGCGGTGCTGACATCTCGTTTCAACCTGACGCCCACATGTTTTGTCCCCCCCCCCCCCAGACTTTCCATCTGACCGTTTTGTGCTCTCTTACATAAAATAAACATTTTCTTTTCCATGATTCAACTTGTTATGCCGCTTCACTGGTACACAAAGAGATTTTTGGCATCTCAAGCGGGGTACACTCGTGCCGACAATCAGGCCCGATTTGAACATTTTCTCTCCTTTGCCGTCGTCTGATCTGCTCTGTAAACTGTTGAGCCAACAATCGTAAAAATTAAAGCGGTTCAGTATTCGTGATCTCAAATCCGCAAATTGGACCTTGCCACAAACGGAACGATCATGAAGTCACTTCACCCGCTTTTAACGTTGCACAAATCTCCACACATGCGCACGTTTAGCACTCGATTTATGGTGGGAACAAAAATAGGGCCCTAAGTTCTCCTGATATTTTTATTTTTATTTTTTTCACAATTGACAGTGTCGATATTTTTGTAAAAGCGTGAATGGAATTCGTGCACGGGTAACTTTTGAGTATTTAGCGCAACGCGTCGATCTTGTTGCTTAATTTAAACCACATTGGGTGACGGACGGCCTGGTTTTCTGCCTGCCATCTGACACATTTATCTCTCGGCGCGTCTGCTTCTCTGTCTATCTGTCACACACACACACACACTTCAGACATGCAGTCAAGTAAGTGGCATGACAAGTCAGTCAGACTTAAAAGAAAGCGTGCACATGTGTCACGGAGGCCGCGTGGGAATCCGATCGAGGCCACTGGGCCAGCGCTGCCGGCGTCCATTTCCATTTGGTATTAATGAATCGCTACGAGCCAATCTGTTGGGACACGCGGCTCAATTAAAAAAATGTCTTCTTCTGAGGGATGAGGAACACATGGCAGTGAAGGAGGAACCTGTCGGCTGATTGAATTGGGGAAGTGTCGTACGGTTGCAAACTCATCGCCACAGGACGGCACCGATGTCTTCGGTCATCAGTAAAATGGCGCCCGTGTGACTCGTGGTCATTTGTTGCCATCGAATTTGTTAGCTAGCTTGCTACATTTAGCGCCGCAATTGCCCTCTTGTGGCACATTTAAACGGCAGACTTTATTTATTTGCGCTACAGACCAAAAATAGGCCGTGTCTTGTGTGTCTTTGATGATGAAAGTCAGTTTCAGATTCAACACAACTGATCTGTTGCGATTACGCAGTTACAGTTAGCATTAGCATGTTTTGCGGGCGACATTATCTTTGACAGAGATTTCAAATAAAACCAAAAAGCCTCGAATAATACATCACAATCCCAATTTGACACTTTTGCATATTAAAGTTTCAGATAATGTTGAAGGTGACATCATCGCCATCCCAAATCATCATTTGAACGAGTTGGTGTTCGTTAACTGGCATGAAAGCCACTAATGTGTCCACGCAGGAGGCCGACGCACATCCGCTGAGCTGTGCTCAAATGGCAACTGCTGGCGGCGGCGGGAGTGTAGGTGGAGGTGTGTGGGAGAGGCTGCATGTCATTAATTCCGCCGGTTTGCAACAGTGCTTCATGTACACAATGAGGACGTCAGCCTCTCGCTTAACTCACTCACGTTGGAATATGAAAAAAAAAAAAAACACCATGTCGAGCAAAGACCTTCGCCAATCTTTCAGATTTAAAAATGGGGGAAAAATGTGGGACACCATATCTGCGTCTCATACCTGAGATGCGGATGTAAAAGGGGCTAGCTAGCTAGCAGAAGTCCCTGAGGTCTCAAATAACCAGAGGTGCAAAAAGTATGCAACATCTGGACTTCATTTCCTGGGTTCGGGCAGTTTTTAGAGGCCACACATACTGAGGCCCTCGACCACTTTACTTCTTACCAATGATGCCCAACTCCATCCCCAAATCAAGTGAAATTAAATCTAAACTTTAACGTTAGATTGTGTTGACGTGACTGAACTCAATTCAACTCCACTTTCTTTAAACACTTTAAAACAAACAATCGAATTGTCTGAAATGGGACTTTGAAATGAACCCTGTGGAATTCCATATCAAGTACTTTTGAATTTAAATGAATTGACACTCACACGATATTGTCTAGTGGTGCACAAAAGTACTGCATCACCACTCTTAGCCATTTCTTATATCGGAAAATAAGATGAGCAAAACATTCGACCCAACTCGTCGCGGCCTTGAAGTGGCGACCCTGCCCCGCTGCCTTTTGCGGCCGTTGTGTTTGGAGTGAAGGCTATTTCCACACAATCCCACTTTGCTGCTCCCTCCGGGTGCCTCTCGCCACTGCCGCACACTCGCACACGCTCACACACACTCGTGATCTCACTCTCCTCGCTCCTACAGCTTACCGGGGAGCTTCTGCGTGGGCCTGCGCTTGAGTCGCTGCCATGTGACGCCTTCTATCCTCAAACACACACACACACACACACACTGACGGGTAAAAGGGGCTCGTCCGATAACATGTCATCGTTCGGGCCTTGTGACTCACAAATATAGGAAGAGGGGAAAAAAAACACTAATTAGCATAATATGCCGAAAATATATTTTATTTAATATCGCACACTTGCCGTGTTCATGGCTCAAGTATTTAAAAAGCAGATGTCGACAAACATTTCATACATTATGCCTCAAGTGTTGCTTGTTGTGTGTAGGTGTGGAGATGCGACGATTGCAATGCCCGCTAGGTTTATGTTCTACAAATGTACAGTATATTCTTTGTTTTGGAAAAAATAAATGTATATAGTCTCTCGGCGTGCCCGAGCGCCATCCACCCGCTCCACACTTGGCTTGTGTCATGTGAAAAAGGCGGCTGAGCTTTTTCCCGTAAGAGGAAGCCTTCATCATTCATCTCAGGACTTCCGCCTCTTTCTTTTGGCGATTTTGGGCTTAGAAGTGTGTCAGATGCCACGGACAAAAAATTGAAGTCCACCTCGCCGGAACTTTTTGTCCCGGTCGCATACGAACAAGTGAGAATGTGACTTTCTCGTCCGTCCATCAGGATCCTGGCAACGGCAGGAGCCCACATGAACATCCCGGTGGACCTTCGCACTCTGAGGGCCGTGCGAGTCTTGAGACCCCTCAAGCTGGTCTCCGGCATCCCCAGTGAGTCAATTACAACCGTTTAAAACGGCTTCATAACAATGAGGGACTGACTGAGGCGTAAACGTTTGTAATTTGGATCGGAAAGCAGACTTTAAAATGTAAAAACTTTATTTGATGAGTTGGATGGGCGGGGGACTTTATGTGGCATTCTAATATAATTCAAGGAGATAAAATGTAAAAAAAAAATTTGCCGATGACTGCATGCCCTCAAAAGCACTTCAGGTGATTGTTAATGACCAGAGCTGTGCTAGTTTAAACCATGACTTCCTGCGTTCCCGCTCAGGCCTGCAGATCGTGCTCAAGTCCATCATGAAGGCCATGATCCCTCTGCTGCAGATCGGCCTGCTCCTCTTCTTCGCCATCCTCATGTTTGCCATCATCGGCCTGGAGTTCTACAGCGGCAAGCTTCACCACACCTGCCTGCCATCTGTCGACATCCTCGGTACCCGCCCCTCGCGTTGGCACTCCTGAAACTCTGCAGGTGTACCTAATGATGTGGCCTGCGGGTTACATCACGATGGTTACGTGTCAGCAGAGAACATTTTAGATGCTGGTGGGCGTGCACGTGTTGTTTCGATAGTGGCACGTGTCCACACATTAGCCAAAGTGTTTTGATCATGTCTTTACATCCCACGGTCCGTTTTTGCAGCTCTGATTAATTAACTGCTGGTTCATTGTCGAGCTGCACTTGAGTTTGAAAGCGGACCGTGAATGTGCTATTTGAACATTTCAGCTATGAGATGAACTATCTATCCATTTTCTGGGGCGCTTGTCCTCGTTTGGTTTGGGAGTGAGCTGGAGGCAATTTTCTTAAAATGCTTTCCTTATCGTCAAGAAGTAAAGACAGGAGATTCATTCTCCTTCCTGTTGGTTCACAGCAGCATGTTTTTTGCAGTTTCCTGTGCTATTTTGGGAAACAGAAAATCGATTGCCTCACTGTGGCCTACAGACAAGTAAATACAGGAGACTTTTTTTATTTTTTTTTTGGAATTGTCAATTTTTGTTAGTATTAGAGATGGGTGGATCGATCCAAATAGCGATATCAATATCAGATCAGTATCACTATCAGGTCGCTATCCAAATAGCATTAATATCGATACCAAGTGAGTATCACGATTGGGTTGATATCCAAATGATATCCTATCGGTCCAAGTCAACCAAAAAACACAGCTAGATAAATAAAAGAAAACTTTCAGTCCAATAGACCTCAATGACTGCTTGTGATGTGGAATTTATGTTCTCAACGCTGATTGGCTGTTGTCAACGAGGGACGCGCTGGGCCCACGTGGGTCGTCCTGAAATTCTAACAGGAACCCAAGACAGACTGACATCATACCGTTGCAGCCTAGGCGACATTCACAACAGCGCAGGGTCTCCTGCAGCGTCCCAAGAGTGGAGTGGCTTCTCGGTGACACTCGACAGATGGCGGAACATGACTGGCATGTTTGAGGCGTGATTGGATAGCGCATGCAACATGACAGTTTGTGCCCTCCTCACGTGTGTCCCAGTTCATCTAGTTTCCCAACACTCAGGTGCTAATTTTTGTCTAGACAACGAAACGGTGGACTCGTCCGAGTTGGCGTTTGCGTGTGGCGTGCGCAAGTGCCCGGAGAGCTACGACTGCAACGACACGTGGATCGGCCCCAATGACGGCATCACGCAGTTTGACAACATCCTTTTCGCCGTCCTCACCGTCTTCCAGTGCATCACCATGGAGGGATGGACGGCGGTTCTCTACAACGTAAGTGTCCAAAGTCAACAATGTCCTCCTTCATATTTGGAAATGATGACAAATGTCATTTCAGACGAATGATGCTTTGGGCCCCACGTGGAACTGGATGTACTTCATCCCACTCATCATCATTGGCTCCTTCTTTGTGCTCAACCTGGTGCTGGGAGTCCTTTCTGGGTGAGTGCGTGTCAGGAAAAGGTTTTTCTCCACTCTCGTAGATTCGTATTGTTTTTCTTTCTTTTTTTTTAATTTGAAATCCATCCCACCTAAGTGAGTTTGCCAAGGAGAGGGAGCGAGTGGAGAACAGGCGAGCCTTCATGAAGCTGCGGCGGCAGCAGCAGGTGGAGCGCGAACTCAACGGCTACCGCGCCTGGATAGACAGGGCAGGTACTGCAACACTCCGCCATGCGCAACTGGAACCGCATCCGCCATTTTCACTTGAGCTAAAAAATCGCCCGACGTCATTTTTTGATATCGCGGACGTCTGTGCTGTAGGGCTGCGCGCACAAGCGCAATCACGCCGTCTGCACTGGCCATCTCCCACGCAAGTAGAGGGTGAGAAAAAGGTGATAGTGACTCACTGGTTTACAGTAAATGTGTGCGCTCGTATGGATGTGAATTGCGCGCTTGTTGGTGTAGGTGAGTGTGAAAGATATTGCGAGCACTGAGGAGGGAACAAGAGCTCCTTCTCTCAAGGAGGTCACACGGGCCTCTGAGCGTTTACATCAGCACTCCCAAAATCGAAACCGGCCACTTAACGTGTACCGTATTTCCTCAAATAGACTAATAGGCACTTGCCCCAATTAGTCACCGGGTGCAGCTTTTGCAAATGAATGGCTCCCAGGCGCAGGAGGGAAAAAAAACGAAAAAAAAAACGGGTAATGATTCTAATGACTAGCACTGGGAGTGAATTGTTACGTGCCGATGGGCGGGGACGACGGCATCTTCTTGAAAGGGGTGAAGACACTCTGAGTGGCCCCAAAAAATGGGGGGGGGGAACTAAAATCTGAAAGAAATTGAAAGAAGAAAATGAAGAGAATAAATCTGCAAATATGCAAATTCACGGGTGCCAAAATGCAGATGTCAACTTCAGTTTTAAGTTGTAATAGCAACAATCACCACTAGATGGCAAGTATGTCGTCATTGTCAGCGCAGTTGAACTCTGGTGCTAACCAAAACAGCAGCACCTTCTGAGGCCCGCAAAGCCTTAAAGCGTCGAGTCTTATTGCATGTCGTAAACCCCTAGAACCTTTGCGCAATATTAAAAAAGATCATCGATTAGCGTTCCGACACGTGATCATCCCATAACGTCGGATTGCGAGAAGCTACGCTATTGATTTGTTCCACGCGGTCTACCGGGTTTCGCATTGCTTCTCTTCTTTTCTCCAAAACACTTTTTTTTTGTGGTTTTAAACTCCTGCTAGACGCCTTCCCGCCATCTGCAGTCGAGCGAATAAACAGCCCCCGGACATGATTTGTGGAGATACTTTTCAAACCTTTTTTTTCTGTCTTTACAGAGGAGGTAATGCTTGCAGAGGAGAACAAGAATTCGGGGAGATCGGCACTAGATGGTAAGGACTCTTTTTTTTTTCGTTTTTTGTTTTTCGGATGTATCTAATTTCATTTTTGAAATGAATTGATGAGCGCATGCATGAAGATTTGTGATTGTGAAAATGGAACAGCCTGAATTTCGTTACGTCTGTGATCCACATAAGTTGAGGAGATTGGAGTGCCTAATTTTCTGAAATGGAAAAACTGAAAAGTACATTTAACTGAGTTTTCGCGTCAAAAGTGTTGAAGAGAGCGAGTAAGAAGACGGGCGCACGTCGAGGAGCCCCGGGCGACGACAAGTACGCCGACATGTCCACTGCCAGTGAGCCTTTTATTTGCCTTCTAACTCACCGTCTTTTACGTTAATTTGCTCAAAAGGACATTTTGACTTTCCCCCCATTTTTGTCTGTCAGGCATGTCCCGCTCCAGAATGAACTTCCGCAGCGGTCGACGCGGGCCGGCCGCCTACCTGCGGCGCAAAGAGCGCATGTTGCGCATCTCCATCCGCCGCATGGTGAAGACGGACACGTTCTATCTGATGGTGCTCAGCCTGGTGGCCCTCAACACCATCTGCGTGGCCATCGTGCACCACAACCAACCCGACTGGCTCACCATCTTCCTCTGTGGGTCACCACGCACGTAACATCTCGTCGGAGCTGATGGATGTTTAGTTTTGTTTTCTTCTCCCAAGACTATGCAGAGTTTGTGTTCCTGGGGCTGTTCCTAGCCGAGATGTTCCTGAAGATGTACGGTTTGGGTTTCCGTCTCTACTTCCATTCGTCTTTCAACTGCTTCGACTGTGGCGTGAGTGGCCTGACGTGATCTGTGATTTGTGATGATGCCTATGACATTCTTTCGTCTCAGTGCACCAAGGATCATTAGGAATGTAACGACGAGTCAAAAAAAAAATCATATAATCAATAAAATATGCATCGATGTATTTCATTATTATCATGTTTAATTTTGGTGCAAAGACGGATTTTTTTTTTTTGGGCAGGTTATTGTGGGCAGCATCTTCGAGGTGGTTTATGGCTTCTTCCGGCCCGGTATGTCGTTTGGCATCAGCGTGCTGAGGGCGCTGAGACTTCTGAGAATTTTCAAGATCACCAAGTAAGCGGGACACCGACACCCTCCCTCTCAACTATTTGTACCGTGCTTTTCATTTTTTTTCCCTCTTTGTCAGATACTGGGCTTCTCTCAGGAATTTGGTTGTGTCGCTCATGAGCTCCATGAAGTCCATCATCAGTCTGCTTTTCCTGCTCTTCCTCTTTATTGTGGTGTTTGCTCTGCTGGGGATGCAACTTTTCGGAGGACGGTAGGCCGTGGCGGTCCTAGCTTAGCGCTAACAATGCCCCTTTTCCACTGCAATTGTATCCTCTTATCTCCACACATTCGGTTGGTGTTGTTCTGTATTCCAAGTGTGATTCATCAGTTTTACGTTCGAGAGTACGATTGACAACCCTGCACAGTTATGGGAATTAATCGGAACAGACTGCTCCATTATCCAAGGTTGTTTGATATCGTCCTGTTTCAAGTACCTGTATATGCAGTAATTATGTTGCCGTGTTGGTCAGAACATCTTTTCTACTCACGAATGATTATTAAGTATACACAGATTTTTGCTACTCCTGAGCCCACCGCCCGTGAAGAGTTGGGGTTCCACTGTTATAGTTTTAGGTTGTAATATCAGCATTCGCCACTAGATGGCAGACATGGCTTCGTAGTGCTTGGACCAGATCTTCTACTGCCCTGTACTGCAATGTGAGTCGGCCTACTCATTTTGGGTGGATTTGTTGTGACATGCAGGAGAATCGCTGAACATCAATAATATTACAATTTTGATTTTTGGGTGGAGAAAATACACAAAATGACTTCTTGCATTTAATGTTGGTTTGATGTTCAGCAGTTTTGTGCCATCCTTGAATGGTGTTTTTTTGCATGAGAGCTCTCCACTCGGGGAAATAAAAATCATTTTATGATTGCCCCCCTCCCAGTGGCGCTGAAGAAAAAAATATGCCCACTCCAACATTAAAATTGCCCATCCAGATCGAGCACATGCAGCCTCACTAAACACAAAATTCAGGCGTTTTCTTTTTTTTGTATTTTGAAGTGGACTGCCTCAAACCTTGACGAGTAGAGCTGAGACGTTACTGTGTAGTGGAAAAGCTTCATTGACATTCTTCATGACACAGCGTGTGATGAACGCACAGAGGAAACCAAAATAGCAGAGCATCTTCCGCCTCCTTGGTCATATCTGACCTCACGCTTTGATTCTCCGTCTTCCTCCCCTCAAGGTTCATCTTTGAAGATTACACTCCCACCAACTTTGACACGTTTCCAGCTGCGATCATGACAGTGTTTCAGGTTTGGTCCCCATCCTCCTCCCCCCATTCTGCCTCCGTGACACATTGCACCCTGGGAGATGTCTCACCCCGGGCGCAGATTAAAAAAAAAGTGCTCGCTCGCTCGCCCACCTCGCCTCCGCCGCCCGCCCACACGTTCGTGCACACATATGCGCGCTTCAACATCATGAACATGAACCAAATCCACGTCAGCGCTGCCACAAACACAAACGAAGCTTCATTAAAAAAAACGTTACGTTTACTTGTTACGATTTGTTTTGCAAATCCACTCGAGTTGCCAGTCACAACATTAGGTACAGCTGACATCTGATCTCTATCAAAAATTCCTCCTGTTTTGCTCGCAATTCGACAAAAGATCTCATGAAATTGTGTGTTAAGTATTTTACTATTTATAGGTTCTTCAATCATGGTCAACATTCAGCAAAACGCCCGCACGATTATATCTGAAGGCCTCGGACGAATAGTGCGTGCTACTGGTATTATAAAATCTGCCCGGCAACACGAGCTAGCGGAATTCTGATTGGATAAAAACTCTCACTAAAAATACAACACAAGGATATAATATGGCATCAATGTGAAGAATATGCTCATTTTTTTCTTGATTATGTCAGGCCAGCTGAGAAGGCCACTGGAGACCAATTAGCCCTTGTATTTCTTGGAGCTAAATAGTCTGCTTGTCAACTTGCAGATATTGACGGGTGAGGACTGGAATGAAGTGATGTACAACGGGATTCGCTCGCAGGGAGGCGTGCAGTACGGCATGTGGTCGTCCATCTACTTCATCGTGCTCACCCTGTTTGGAAACTGTATCCTTGATGGCACGCGATAACGCAAAGAGCTCGGTTTGAATGTTCTCAAGCCGGGAATTGTCCGATTCTTATGGACAGTAAATGCAAAAAGTGGTTTGTGAGAAGCAAATGACATCATCGCTATACTTGCTGCTGTGATTTTCCAGCAATATTCTGCCATCTTTCACGCATGATTGCTTCACCTTTGGTTTTGTGGCAGGAAAAAGTCACATTTTCCTGATGCGATTAAGTGTTTGCATTGAGAAAAGCAATAACACGCTTTGGAATTGCGGGGCTGGACAAATAATTCAGCAAACAAACTAGAAAATCAAAAATGTTTTTATCTAACCAGAAACACAGTTAAAGACAACATACGTGTATATTGCAAATCTGTTCTTAACGGTCTCTCTGTCAGACACACTCCTGAACGTCTTTTTGGCCATCGCTGTGGATAATCTGGCCAATGCACAGGAACTGACAAAGGTTTGATCTTGAGCTGCGCATCGCCGCATTTTACTGTTCTTTAATTTCCCCTGTGAATTCCGCTTCTACCTAAAATGCAACTCAATGTGTCACTTACGGGGGAAATCAACCCCCCAAAAATCTTTCCAATAAAATGTTCTATGCACCTTTGCTAGTCTAAAAAGGTCATTCTGATTAAAATTGCATTTTTCCGTCTATAAGTTCAGCTGCAAAATCCGCCATTTTTTTTGCCATCTCAGGGGGCGGCCATTTTGTCACTTCTATCGACTGGAAATGACATCACAGGGGCTCAGGTAACCACCGATCAAGGCTCACCTGTTTTCTGAAGCTGTGGCATGATTGGCCGTGTAGTCAGGAGTGACAAAATGGCCGCCCCCTGACATGGATAAAAAAGTTTGGATTTTGCTGCTTAACTCATATTTCGCAAACCATAGTGCTTCTCAATTATTTTCTGTTACGCCCCCCTAAGCAAGACAAAAACAATTAGCGATCCCGGCCTACCACCCACTCTCCAACGCAACTCTAAATAATAGCATTTTTGTTGCAAAACAAATCTACACTGTCGAGTTCAGACTCGCGGCACACGATGAGCAGTGAGAGCGTCACTGCCAACTACTGGAGTGGATGTGCAATTACACTTTATTGTAGTACGGCGGAAAAAAATTATATTCCACACGTTCGCACCACGCCCGCCCCACTATTTGAGAAGCACTACGCAAATGCCATGTTTTGACGAGTGAGCTCGAATGGAAGAGATTCTTGTCAAGAAAACGTTTTGGGTTGACTTCCCCTTTAAACCAAACGCCGTACCTATTCACTTTGCTAGGATGAAGAGGAAGAGGAAGAGTTCTTCAACCAACGGTATGCCAGAGGCAGAGATGGCTTAATATCTGAGTAAGTTAAGGGTTAACATAAACATATGCTCATGCCCGGATGAGAAAATTGCTGAAAAAAAATGCACTTGTGTGCCCTTCTGCTTTATGTTGCAAATGAATCCTAAACATAATGATGTAACACTAGAGTCCAATGAATTCAAACAGAATATGATCATTGAACGGGTTTCAGGAATAATAATGTGGTTCTGTACAGTATGTGTAATGACCTCTGAAGATTGTTTTGCTCTGAGATCGGTCATGAACTTTTAGCGAGTCACACTGCAGGTATTTAGTCGGTTCTGTGAGGCTCTAGTGGGAGAAGACACACTTTGGAAGGTAGATATCCCATTAAGGACTGCAGCGTCACAGCAGAAAAGCACCATGATAAAAACAAACAAACAAAAAAAAAAAGCAAGAAATGAAACAATATCTCATCCAAGCATGGACATGGCTTGCTTAAAGGCTGTGCAAATTAATTTTGCATGCTTTTAATGTAGTAATTCACAAATTAGCACCAATTATTTGGGTGAATAAAAAAATAAATAAAAATTTTCTTTTCATTAATTTAATCTAGATTTTAATTTAACTTGCATTTAAGTCTCTGCATATTGATTGTTGCACTGTATCCCAAATTCTCCTCTTTTAAAGGGCCTATTTTTGGATATAATTCAAATATTCCAAATTTGTTGCAAATAAATTATAAGTACGTATTTGTGCATAGACGGCACCCCTAAAACTGCCCATTTAATTTTTTTTTCAACCCACATTGGGTTGTATTCAACCCAGCAATTTTAAGGGTGTGTCATTTGTCTGTTGGATGTAATATCGAGATAATTTTGCAGTGTTTTAATGTGTTTTGCTGTTCCATCATGTCTTGTTTTATGCCTGTTGTAAAGTGGCACTGGCCAAAATGACATTGCGTCCACTTGAGACATCATTTTTATTTAGTTGCTCCGATTATTTAAAGCGCATAAATTTGCTGTAGTAAAATCCGTGTAAACTTGCAACTTGCACATTTTGGACTGTGTCACCGCTGTTCTGTCTATGTTGTAAAACTAATGTCTTGTTTTCAAATCATCACTCATTTATTACATGGACAACAACAGAATCCGAATAACAGTAAGTAAAATTGTATGCGTCTGTCTTCCTCTTTGGAAATGTCTCCCTGAAAGACTTGTTGAGATTCTGTTCTTTCGATTTGACACTCTGCTTTTGTGTTAATCCTGCACTTTCCCTTTTGTGGTCTTGTGGGTTTTTTCACTTATTATCTCTCAGGTAACCTCATGTTTTCTTCTTTTTTTGGATGCCTTTATTTCTTTAGCTTGGACTATTTCACCTATTTTTCCCCATTACACTTTTAGAGTCATGGAAAAGGTTCAATCTTTTCTGGCAAGTTTCAGTTGTTCCAGCATTTTTTAATTTTTTTTGGTTTGTTTGTTTTTCTTGCATATCTGGTATGCTACATGAATATTAAGTCTGAATGTTGTTTTCCACCACTGAAGTAGTAGTTTGACCTTTTGTGCTTGCATTTAGTGAATAGTCACAAGTAGAACTTAAATCTGTTAGCTTTGCACTGGGAAACAACTAGCGGGACTTCACTCATTCAGTCCAAATCAAAACGGCAAAGTGGGTTTTGCTTAAGGAGTCCGCAATAGTGAATTAAGGAAGTCATTTAATATTAGCTGGCACCAATGGTGGGCCGTGCATTTCACACCTGGGCCTTCAGTGAAGTCCTTCTTCGTCCTACTTGAATAAATCCCCCTAATAATACCATCATTTATTTAGAAATAGACGACCGACCTCCTCTCGAAAGGTCCATCTTGAAAATGGCCTTGCAAGTGTATCTGCAATTAAATCCACACTTTTCCCTCCTTCGGCCTTTGTAGTTTAAAAAAGCAAGAATATACTTTAGATTTTCAAACAGTCGCCAGTTGTGTTGATTCCGCACAGCGCGGCCCCCACACGAGTGAATATCCAATCACAAAACGCGTTCATCACCTTCAGCGTAAGGCCAGCGAGAAGGCCTTCCTGTCATCAACTCGTGATCTGATTGGTTATCGCAACTGTCAATCAATGGTAAAAGCTCCCTTGAGACATCAAACAGACGCCCACACGATTGTATCTGAAGGCCTCGGACGAATAGTACGAGTTACTGGTATTGTGAAATCTGCCTGGCAACACGAACTAGCTTAATTCTGATTAGATAAAAATTCTCACCTAAAAATACAACACGTGTGAAGAATATGATCATTTTTTCTTGATTATGTTAGGCCAGCAGAGAAGGCCTTGAAGGTCTTGACCGCCCACCACTGGCTAGCGCCTAACATTAACCTTTGGGCAGAAGTTGGCTAGCTGTTTCTCTTTACAACTGTATATGCTATGCTTGGCTAAGCTACATTAAATTTAAGCATTATAGTTTCAGTAGATCCTTGATAAGAATTAGTCCTCTCACTCAAATGTCCAAAATGTCAAACTAGTTCTTAAAATTTGTGTTTTTTTGCTGCCAAGTATTGATATTGTGTGTTGTCCTATTTAGTGGCAGAAGAAGACCCTACCTATACAGGAAACGTGCCATCCATCGAGGTCGACCTACCTTTCCTGATGATCCCGACGGAGCGATGGCGGCCGCTGATGAGCAGCCCCTCAACAGCTCTAACGCCTTTGCCAACCGCCGCGAGAGGCGGCGAAAAGTCAATATGTCCGTGTGGGAGCAGCGGGCCAATCAGCTGCGCAAACGCCGTCAGATGGCGAGCAGGGAGGAGCTCTTCAGCAGCCCGGCCGAAGACACCGTTGAGACCCCCAGTGCCCACCATGTGCCTGCACTGTCCGCAGAAGCCAGCCCGGCGCACCTGCCCGAGTCCCCCGTGTCCGTAGGGATGCCCTTACCCGAGCCGCCAATGTCCATAACTATCCCCATACCTGAACCCCCTGCGGCCGAGCCTTTGGTCAACCTCTCTGAGGAGAAAATGGGGGGTACTAACCACCGAACTACAGGCGGGGGTCGGCACAGAATGGCCCGCAAGTTCAGACCAGGTCAGGCCCCAGAGGAAGGGGCCAGACACAGACGCCACCGTCACCGAGAGGCTCGTGCTGAGGCCAAGAGCCTGGACTGTGCACAGACACCACATGATGCATCGTTGGTCAAGCGCTCACAAAGCCAAGAAAGGAGGATCTTGGATGAGAGGGAGGAGCATGAGGAGAAAGCTGAGGCAGAAGGCCAACTTCAGGATGAATCTGGATTGTGTATCGTCAACCCGTATGCAGACATTGGAGAAGATGGAAGGTAAAGGATTACCTTTAAAGGCTCTTGTTACTGGGGTGCTACTCCCTTGAGCTTCTATTTGATTGGCAAGAAACTGTATTCCAAACTGTAAACATCTTTCATCAGCTGGCTGCTAAGCTCATCAGGTGTGATCATCTAAATGCTTGAAAGCGGCCCTTGAGGACCAGAGTTGGACAACTCTGGTGTAGGGTTTTCAAGAGTTCTTTGGATCATATCTGTTCCACCTTGTTTTTGTCTTTTGCCTCAGGATGTCTGACATTCCCGAGCCTCCTCAGTGCGAACGGCTTCTGGAGTGTCCGACCACCTCTGCGGCGATGGCTCTGGAGGCCACGGAGTACCCCGTGTGCACCGTAGAAGCCGAGAAACGCGCGGGCTCTCTTCATCGTGTCAAGTCCAATCCAGAAGGTTGCGTAGCCATTGAGATGTCCGCACAACCGCTGCTGGAGCTGACGCCCATGACAGGTGGTCTCTGACATTCTCAGACCTCTCGTACACCAATTCCCACTAAAACCTTCTGCCTTGTAGTGAACAGTAAAGAACTGGAAGCCTACCATTCTGAACAAAGAGACAGAGAGGACGACACCGAGGAAGAGGAACCTCCTATTGCTCCCAAAACTGTTGCTCCAGGCAGCATGTTCCTCTTCAAAGCCTCCAACCCGTAAGACGATCAAAAGTCCTACTACGGTACTTTTGCGACGTGAATCAAAACTGTTTCTTCTACCCATCTTTGATCCTTAGGATCAGAAGGATCTGCCACTACATTGTCAACATACGCTACTTCGAGATGACCATCCTCCTTGTGATTGTGGCGAGCAGCATTGCGCTGGCAGCGGAGGACCCCGTGTGCACCAGTTCCGAAAGAAACAAGGTACAAAAATATTCTTGAGGTCAGTAATTTTACTAATCGTGTGCAAATGTTTATGATGGATGATATATGAACGCAAGGGTCCGTCTCACAGTTTCTGCCATTGAATGCTGGCCCTCTTGTGGGGCTTGAATGTTTTCCCCAAGCATTCGTCATTTTTGGTTTGTCCAGGAGTGTGAATCTGATTGTGAATGATTGATTGTTTGGCTCTGCCTTGCAATTGGCTTGCAACCAGTCCAAGGTACAGCCCACCTCACAATTATCTGGGATAGGCTGAAGCACTTTATCTGAGACATTAGTGGGATGAAATCAAAAAACAATCCACAAGGGTCTCAAGTTTAAGTTTTGAGAATGAAAGTGATATCAACAAACAGCGTGTTTGTTGTGAGTGACACATTTGGTGTTACACACATGCACGTACGCACACACATTCTTGTGTTCATGTGCTGCCACAATTTGTGCCTTTATGCTGTTTCAGTCCAGCCTTTTCCAGTTGCTGCTATGTTTTCTCAATGTCAGCCTCTTCTTCAATTGGCTGGCGGTACATGCGGCTTCTTTCCATGACAGTCCATCTGGCTCCTTCTCCTTACTGGACTTCTTTTGCCCGAGGCCTTCACTAAGTGGGTCGTTCCTGGGAGCCATCATCTCGATGTTTTATTGGAGGCCTGTTCCTTCCTCCTGTATAGTGCACGTGACGCTCACTAGCTTTCCGCTTTGGGTAAAGCCTCAGGATGCTGGACTTGGGTTTGTGCAAACAAGTCCTCGAGATGGAGTGTAGTTTGATGGAGATCCGTCTGGGTGGACGAGGCCTCACCCCTGCTTTAACTGGATGCAACATATACGAATGCTATTGGTTGTACAAAAGAATGTCTTTCTGCTTTTGAAATCAGGTCCTCCGTTATTTTGATTATGTCTTCACCGGGGTGTTCACCTTTGAAATGATCATCAAGGTAGGCGCACAACAACATCACATTCGGTGCTGCGAAACCTTCACGGTGACGTGACTCAAATTGTTTGCGTGTCCACTGAAGATAATCGACCAGGGCCTCATCCTGCACGACGGCTCCTACTTCCGAGACATGTGGAACATCCTGGACTTCATTGTGGTGGTGGGGGCGCTCATTGCCTTCGCTCTGACGTGAGTCACCGTTATAAGCACCTGTCTGCCAGTGACTAACACGTTGACTCACAGCCCGTCCTCAATAACCATGCACTCGTCTTTTCTCTGCATTGTGCCTCAATAAGAGAGGAAAAGACGATATATTTCTGTTTAATTGTACTGTGTCATGATTTTGCAGTGATTATTTCTGTTGTCTCTCAGTGTAAGAAATAACCTTTTTGAACGGTTTTGCCTCTTGTCGTTAATTTCTCTGTTGTGACTTTCTAGCTGTGACTCTTCCAGCTCACAGTGTCTCTCTCCTTATGCCTCTGCCTTCTTGTTCTCTGTTGTTCCTGTGGATTTTGTCTCTGTGGGGGCACCCAGGAATGTGATGGGGTAAACATTTAATTATGTCACACTAAACCTTCATTGTCTTGTTTTTTGATTTGACGTTTTTGTGGTTACTGAAATCGGTGCACTTTTGTTTGTTTTTTTGTTTTGTTTTCTTGTTGCCAACCCAAAGTTTCACATTGGCCATTTTATTACACACAATCTAAAGTAGGGTATGCTCCATTGCTTTACATTTTAACACATTTTTAAAATGTGAGAGACATACAATTGTTCTGCAATATTTTGCGTGTCTGAGTTTATGTTTTAAAAAGCTACGCCACTTTTTAGAGCCCAATCTCATTTTTAAACTTCAGTTTCACTTTGAATTAGAATACAGTGGTTCCCCCACTCAATCACCATTTGGCACCCGCAAATACACTTCTATTATAATATTTGCCTTCAAATCACAGATTGTTTGTTTGTTTTTTTTGTTGTTTTTTTGCATAAGCCTATTGTAACTCCAAGTTAAGTTTTTAGATACAAATGATCTTTTTGAGCCTCTTTGTATGTATTTTGTACTCACAACAGCCATAACATAAAAACGTGTAGGACTTCATTGTCTTTAATTTTTTTTCTGGACTTTTTAAGTTGTCATTTTGTTGTGGTGCATTGGTTAAAAACTGCCCAAACATGACCCTCAAAATCACATTTGCACATCTTGAACAGAAACAACAAAGGCCGAGACATCAAGACCATCAAGTCCCTCCGCGTTCTGAGAGTCCTGCGGCCGCTCAAGACCATCAAGAGGCTCCCTAAACTCAAAGTAAATATCTGCGCACATTCGCTCTTTTAAAACATAGACGTCCTTGCACAACCGTTTTTGTTTTATCTTTTTGTAGGCCGTGTTTGACTGTGTGGTGACATCCCTGAAAAACGTCTTCAATATCCTCATCGTGTACCAGCTCTTCATGTTCATTTTTGCCGTCATCGCCGTGCAACTTTTCAAGGGCAAGTTCTTCTACTGCACCGACAGCTCCATGAACACAGAGAAGGAGTGCCAGTAAGTACAAAAACAAAAACACTAGCGCTCAATTTTTATAGTGGAGCATGACAAATATGTCATTTTGATTGGTATCTGGGATGGCTTTGGACAGCCGTAATGGGGATTTCCTCTTGAATTGGATCTCTGGTGATTGTACATTAAAGAATGTAAACGCGTTTGCCTCACAGAGGCTACTACATCGACTACACCAGGGACAAGAAGGAGGTGAAGAGGAGAGAGTGGAAGAGACACGAGTTCCACTACGACAACGTCTGCTGGGCCCTCCTCACGCTCTTCACTGTCTCCACCGGCGAGGGATGGCCTCAGTTCGTGTTTTTCTACTACACGCACGACATAAACCAGTTGTCCCCAACCAAATTTCCGCCGCGGACCGGTTTATACAAGTCCACAACTTTTGTGGACCGGCATCTGGTGTTGGTGGGAGCTGGCACTTGTTGCTAATGCTAACAGCTAGCTGCTAGCCAGCAGTAGCCACTAACGGCAGTGACTTGTGCCGTGTCATACTATTACGGCGTAATTAACTAGCGGTATGTTAGCATCCTAAATTAGCGACTGAATATGATTTTGGGATGGCGTTGTGTTGATGTTGGTGGCAAAGGTGTCATGTCAATTAAAACTACGATAAAGCTCGAAAACGGAAGTCAGGGTAGCAGTTACGCCACCACCTTGGCTCCAAATAACAAATAAACCAGAAGTACTGAAAGTTTTTTTTTTTTTCTATCTGTGCAACGTGCCGTGGCCAGGTCCAGAGACCCGCGGACCGGTACTGCACCAGCCCGCGGGCCGGTGGTTGGGGACCTCTGACATAAACTATTCAAATGAAGAGTAAAGCGCCAAGTTGAATTTGTCTTACCGACAGGGTTCTGCAGCACTCCACCGACGTGACGGAAGAGAGCATGGGGCCGAGTCGAGGCAACCGCATGGAGATGTCGGTTTTCTACGTGGTGTACTTTGTGGTCTTTCCCTTTTTCTTCGTCAACATCTTCGTGGCTCTGATCATCATCACCTTTCAGGAGCAGGGCGACAAGATGATTCAGGAATGCAGTCTGGAGAAAAATGAGGTGCAGGCTAGTCAATTCCCCCCTCACATGACATGACGATTTTAAACATCTTGATTATTCATTCAAATGTGAGGGGAAAAAAGCCTGCTTACTACTAAGTGTGCTGCACTCCACCATACACACCCGATCGCCATATGTGGAGCAAAAATATTGAACAGATTTATTGTCGCTAGCACGCTTCAGGCTTTAAGCACGAGCTACTTTTCTGTCTCTTTCAGAGAGCCTGCATTGACTTTACCATCAGCGCAAAGCCCATGACGCGCTACATGCCCCAAAACAGGCAAACCTTCCAGTACAAGTTGTGGCACTTTGTTGCATCGCCATCTTTCGAGTACACCGTACTGGTGATGATCGCCCTCAACACGGTGGTCCTCATGATGAAGGTAAAAAGCACACAGAATTTTAGACAGGTTGTACCACTAACAGTAGAAATTATTATTCTGACTTTTTTACTTTCTTTACAAATACTTAATGATCAGTAATCTAATATTGTGTATAACCGCATACATTCTGATTGTAATAATGCACCAGTACATTAAGATAATTTTTTAAACTATTTAACATATTTTATACTTAAATATATTAGTAGGGTTTTTTTATGATACCAAATCAAAATCTGCACATTTGCAGATGTGCATTATTATCATATTGTAAAATTTATAAAAATTGAAGATTTAACAAAAGGCATTATTCGATCTGAGCCATTTATTCATGTAAACACATTTTCTCAAAAATAATTATTACTAAATTACATCCTATTTTTTTTAAATAAATTATGCATTATATGCACATGTTACCTCAATTTATTCAAGTGGGGGCTTTTATTTCTACAAATGTAAATTTGTCCGGCGTATATTGACACACAATATTACGCCTATCAAAACATTACAGTGGCAATGAAGGAAGTATATATTAAATTATGTATTATGTTGTTACTCTCGCAACATCCATTCTAATTGTATGATTGGGTCCGAACGTCGCGCTTGTGTGAATTTGATAATGACATTTGCCATGCTGATAATTTGTCATGATCATTTTTGTGTGTTTGTTCAGTACCACTCGGCCCCCACCGCCTACGACACAGTCCTGAAGCACCTCAACACAGCGTTCACCGTCCTATTCTCCCTGGAGTGCATTCTCAAGATCATGGCGTTTGGTTTTGTGGTGAGAAAGACACAAAAAATTCTCACCGAACTAATAAGAAATGCAAAGTATTCTCGTTTTATTTCCTGCAGAATTATTTCAGAGATACGTGGAATATTTTTGACTTCATCACGGTGCTTGGCAGCATCACTGAGATTGTTGTGGATTTACAGGTGAAAGTGAAACCCTCCAAATATGTTACGTTATTCTTGTGAAGGCTGAAATTATTTTTTAATTTAACTACTATGGGCTCCCTCTTCTCCGTTCCAGTCGATGAACACCATCAACATGAGCTTCCTAAAACTCTTTCGAACGGCCCGCCTGATCAAGCTGCTGAGGCAGGGTTACACCATTCGCATTCTGCTCTGGACCTTTGTACAATCTTTCAAGGTCAGAATTATTTTAACTTTATCCTATCTCTATTTCTCTTGATTATTTTCAACGTTTTGCCTCTTCAATCGATGATTCTTAGAGGGTTGGCGTTGATAGTGTAATGGTTCCCATAATTGATTTTCACTCTCAGTGGAACGAATATTAAGCGCCACAAAACTAAAAAGGTAGTTAGAGCCACAGTGCAAGGACGATGCCACAAATGAGCTAACAAAATGGAATGTAATCTGCACAAGATTAGAAAAACTTGCAATACACGCAAAAAAAACCAACATAAAGTCAAGAATCTAATCAGTTGTAGACTTTTGTTTCCAACAGGCACTACCTTACGTCTGCCTGCTCATCGCCATGCTTTTCTTCATATACGCCATCATCGGAATGCAGGTAAGGTCTTCAGTTGGTTCACCGCAGTGGAACCGCCAACGTAGAACAATTCGGATTTGACTGAGAAAAAAAAAACAATGCCTTGATTTTCAAGTAATATCATCATCATAAGTAAATGTTGAGAGCAGATTGTTCTCACTACAATTTACTATGACTATTTATAAAATATCCGTTACATGCTAACTTAAATAGCGTTTAGCTTAAGTGGTCGACCAACCTTTTTTCCCCCCCAACAGTTCATACAAGTCCAGAACTTTTGCGGTCCGGGCAACAGGTGTAGGAGTTGCGAGGCGATGTTGCTAATGCTAATAGGTAGCTGATACCCAGTAGGACCCACTCACGCCGGAGACGTGTGGCGTGTCGGCGTAATTAATTTGTTAGCGTCCTAAATTAGCGACTGAATATGATTTTGGGATGGGGTCGTGTTGATGTTGGTGGCAACGATGTCATGTCAATTAAAACTGCGATAAAACAAGCCGTAAGGTTGTAAACTGAAGTCAAGGTAGCCGTTACGCCACCACAGGGGCCAACTTCAAAGTAAAAGTCCACTAAAAGCTATCGCATTGGCATTAATGACTCGCGGTATTATTTGTTAAGCTTTATTTTGAAGTCAGCCATTGGCAGAGGCGTCGTGTTTGCTGATTTTGTTTGCAGCTTCGTTGACGTCTGTCTTAAATGACGGTGTCTCGACGACAGGTGGAGAAAAAATCCAGAGGACTCGTTTCACTTAAAGTTGCCAAAATGTTCCCATTCATGCGAGTTACGTGATCCAAATGGTGGCTTCCAAATTCTTCTGCTGTCACTTTTCTAAATAAGATATTTTGTAGCCTCAAATGATAAATAAACCAGAAGCAAGTTTTTTTGTTTCTTTCATCTGTGCGGCCTTCTGTGGCCTGGTCCGAATTGGCTCCCAACCCAATGGTTGAGGACCTAAAAAACATAATGGCTAGCAGCCAGAGAATCTTGTCAATAAAACTAAGTCGTTTGACTTGTTTTGTCATACAGTTGTGAACTTTTTAACAGTTGAATGGCAGTTGTGAATTTTAAATGCATTGTGTATGTATAAAAAAGTGAATACATTCATAAATCTTGAACGAAATAACAAATGAATTGACATTATTTCCAAGAACGATTCTTTGTTTTTTGTTTTTTTAATTCAAGCAACTTGGAATTCGACAAGGATTACGTAGCAGAAAGTGTTCCCGTTTGGAGGTTCGGCAGTATTCTGATGTTACTGGTGATGTAATAATGGGCCGGTGTCTCTCCACAGGTGTTTGGAAACATCAAGTTGAATGACGAGAGCCACATCAATCAGCATAACAACTTCAAGACCTTTTTCGGCGCTCTCATGCTGCTTTTCAGGTGGGCCTCATGCTGCGTTAGCTCATCTTGATGTTCACCGTGTGGCTTAATGTTATTCAAATGAGCCACATGCTGGTTTTTAAACCTTCAGGAGTGCAACGGGGGAGTCCTGGCAGGAGATTATGCTTTCCTGTCTGTCGGGTCAGGAGTGCGAGCCCGACCCCTCCATCGCCCCTTTCACCTTGTCCCCGGACCACGAGGGAGGCTGCGGCACGGACTTTGCTTACTGTTACTTTGTCTCGTTCATCTTCTTCAGCTCCTTTCTGGTCAGAAAGTCAAACCATACAAAGATGATGATGTCTGTCTTCATTTTTAATGCGCTCTGTTGCTTGTAGATGTTAAATCTCTTCGTGGCTGTCATCATGGATAACTTTGAGTACCTGACGCGAGACTCCTCAATCCTCGGACCGCATCACCTGGATGAGTTTGTCCGAATCTGGGGAGAATACGATCGTCTGGCGTGGTGAGATCATTTACTGTTTACAGTGTTGTGGGGATTTAATCAAAGCACCAATATAGAAAATGATTAAAACTTTGTTATTGTTGCATTATTTATATTGAAGTTTTTTTTACATTTATTATTTATTTTTGTATTACTTTTCCATATTTTTTTTATTACTTTGTATACATTTTCTTGGGCATTTTTAATCTTTTAAATTCATGAAAACACTAGAAAATATATAATAATATGTATATTTTGTCCATGTATTTTCTGAGATTGATGGACACTTAAACAATCCAATGAGATCAATTGCTGGATCGTGTCAATAGGAAATTATTTTAGCTACTTTTCTTATCAATGTTTATTAGCTTATTTGTAATTGTTTTTTATTATTATTGTTAAATATTAATCAATTATTCTGAGCATTTTTTCATGTTCAAAACGAGTTCCAATTGTATTTCATCAGCTAGACTGAAACCAACACAATTTATCAAAGCAAACATATATGTTGAAGTAATTTAAATCTTAAATCGCTCCAAAAAAATTACTAGATTAATTGCATGCATAATATATAATAGCTGTTTATTTCATGGACAAATTTTGTGCGGTGGTTTCAACAGCATGCGCCTCTTCATACCGGAGTTTATTTGTCATTTGTTCCACCTTTCTCCAGCAGGGGGCAGGAGAATTGCACTGAGTCATTTCCAAACCTAAAGCTAATATAGCACAGTGGTGCCTCCATTTCAAAACAAGGTCACTGAAAATAAACTTTTCTCTTATTTTGTTTTTCTGTTCTTCTTCCTGTTTATGGCACTCTGAAGTGGGCGCATCCACTACACCGCCATGTATGAGATGTTAACACACATGTCTCCTCCACTGGGCCTGGGCAAAAAATGCCCTGCCAAGATTGCCTATAAGGTAACAAGAGCTCCATAAGAGAATGTAAGAGGTTAAAAAAAATGAAGTGTGTAAAACGCCCCCTTCCCTCTTTTTATGTCACACAGAGGCTGGTGCTGATGAACATGCCAGTGGACGAGGACATGACGGTGCACTTCACCTCCACACTCATGTCACTCATACGCACGGCGCTGGACATCAAAATAGCCCGAGGTGAGGAGCAAATGCGTGTGTGTGTTGTCTGTGTGCTTCTAGCCCAGGGGTGTGCAAACTTATGTACTCAAGGACCACATTTGATTTTAAAGCGGATATGTAGGAAGTTAAAACAAAATTAAAATGTTAAAAAGATGTCAAATGTGTGACAGGCGGCGAGGACCGCATCGCCTTGGATGCTGAACTTCAAAAGGAGATCAGCATCATCTGGCCCTACCTGCCGCAGAAGAACTTGGACCTCTTGGTGCCCATCAACAAAGGTGGGGTCTCCGTGGTGATGGTCAAGCAGCAGTGTTAGCGTTAGCATTAGCGGTGGCGGTGACATGACTCGCATTTGCAGACACGGACATGACGGTGGGGAAGATTTACGCCTCCATGATGATCATGGACTACTTCAAGCAGAACAAAGCCAAAAAGCTGCGGCAACAGCTGGAAGCTCAGGTCAGATAAACGACGTCATGATTTTTACAACTTCATTTTAAGATCAAATTGAAGTCAAAATGGACTTTCCTGTGTTTAAAATCAGAAGAGCAACTTGATCTTCAAGCGTCTGGATGCGTCCACCCTCCCTGAGGATATTCTGTCCAACACGCAGCCTCTGCCCATGATGGCCCACAGCGCTGGATCCGCCCTGTCAGTTTTGTTTTTCTTTCCTTGCATGCTTGCGGCTTTTTTTGTGTTTACAGGATTTGTAAAGTGTCCAATTCCCACACAGGACACGAGGGGGTTTTGTGGCTTTGAGTCCAATTTCACCACAGGAGCTTTTTTTGCAGTCCATGAGCTCGGACACCGATGCTGGTCAGCAGCAGAACCTGGTAAGCAAAGAGCAACTACAGTATTCGGAAGCGTCATATTTTTCACTTTTACTTTAGTGGAGCCTCCAAAGTTGAACGATTTAGAGTTGAGGACAATTTAAAAAAATATATTCTCAAAGTCAAATAAAACTTCATCATCGTGCAAATCTTGTGCGACTTCATTTTAGGGATTATTTTAGGCTACGTCTTTGCGGTATATTTTTTAAAATCCCACTGGGTGGCGGTCGCCGATGTGCTTTTGCCATGTCGAGACGCTAGTGCGCAACGAGCGCGCCACATTTAAGACTTAACTCAACAAAAATTGTGCTCCCGGCGTCATAGAATTATTCACATTTTCGTTACATAAAACATGGCACAAATGTCGGCATTCTGGAACGAAATGTTGTCCTCTGGAGGTTCCATTGTACCTGCACAATGAAAAACAGGAGCGCTTATTATCTTGTAGGTCATCCCAGAAAATTGTCACCTGTCAGTCACAGTTCTTATTTGTTGTCGTTCGTATAGTTTTCATCACACTTGCAATTTCTTCTCACTGGTTGCATTAAATAGCAGAACATTAATGTGGTCTCCGATTGGGAGAAAAGAAAGCATGTTGTTAGTATTCGTTGTCTCCAAAGTGTGCGGTTTTAGTGGCGAGAGGCGCCTGTCGGCCGTGTGGACGGATGTCCTTTTGAGTGGCTTTGTGTGTGTGTGTGGCTCTCAAGATGTGAACATGCATGACCGCGTGTCCCCTCAACTTCAAAAATGGATCCCATCTTTGGCTGTGACGCATCAGTCTTCCTGTCGTCAACTGGTCTGTTCCCGGGCTGGCCGCCGGCGCCGGAGACGGTGGCTCTGTAGATGATCAAGGCGGTCCTCCTCCTCTGTCTTTGCTCACCCAGGTGGGCGAGTGCCGTTGGGGGATTCCGCTAGGGAGGGGCCTGTGCGTGCGGGCCTCCTCCGTGCCGCGCCTGGCTGTAGAGTTGCAGGTACAAACTTCCTGCATGATACGGTCGCCTGTGTGTGCACAGCCTGGACTTTTGCCAGCCGCTACATGGGCGATGATTTATTTTTAGATTTTTTTTTTTGTCCTCACGAGCGTCAGTAAGCATTGCTCTTTGGGCTTTGTCGCTTTGGAAATCTGATGAAGGGTCAAATGACTGAAGCGTTGGTGTGGATCACGACTTTCCCGCAGCCAGGAAGATTCCCTCGCATGTTCGGCATGCTTTTGGAATTTTTAATTGTCTTAACGGGCTGAAGAAATCCTGAATTTTGGATAGAATTTTTCAAACAAGACACGTTTCCTTTCAAATGTAGCCTAAAAGTGGATAAGATTATCCTATTGAAAAAAAAAAAAAAGATATCTATCATAATACAGATGATCAGATCATATAGAGTGCAAAACATTTTTGCATAAACAAATAGTATTTTTTTCCTTACATTTTTATGCTTGTTTTAATTAGTTTATTTTAATTTATTTTTTTATTTTTTGTAATTTTGCTGAAATAAAAAAAAGTTTATTTTTTAATTTATATTTTATATTTCTATGAAAATTTGGGGGATAATTTCTTTCGTGACATTGTGAAAAAAATAGTTTTACTTTGTAAACATTTTAAAAAAATATATTCTGTTCAATCTTTTTGAGTGTTTTTGAAAGAAATAACATTAATTTCATTTGAATTATTATGATGAAAAACTTTTTTATTGTAAATTCAATCTGATAAAATAATGGCAATAGGAAAAAAAATAATTTTCCTGCATTATTTGCTGACTGGTGATTCGTTTTAGCCTTTTACAATCTGCTTTCACATAATCACTTGCAGTATGTCTATATCTGAAAAAATATATTCTTAACCGCTGCCGGAGGGTTCTATAAAATTATCAATTTTACATATGAAAAGCTACTTGAAGCCGGAGGCTCAGCCTTTTTTTTTTTACTGAAGCATGCAGATGAAAGCGTCTAACTTTAATGATCTGAAAGCAACGTGGGTGTTTTTCATGTTTGTTTGTTTGTTTTTACAGACAGAAGCTGCCGACGGATCAATGAAGCATTCCGCCTCCACCGTGTCGGACCAGCAAGTCAACGGCCTTTGGCAGGAAGAAAAAAGTCCCGAGCGCTTTTATCGACCCCGTCACAAGAGCTACAAGGCCGCAGGTCTGTTCAGCAAGTCACATTTTCTCCATCTGTGCCACATTTCTTAACACAAGCAGTTCTCGGTTTGGGGAGGATTTTCTTTCTTACAGAAACATTACATGAATTTGTTCTCTAAATTAATTGCACTCTCACTTACCTACAAAAAACAGAAAACGAGACGTGTTAGATTTTTAAACTCAGGTTAGCGTTGTTCAAAACGTTCAAATTAGGTCCATTGTTTGAAATGACATGGTGAAAAATATTTAATTGATCAGTATGAGGTTTCGGCCCAGTGCCAGCATTATACTGGAACCGCTCGAACACCGGGAATCACCTGTAATCATCATGTGTATCTTTCTGACCAGTGTCTCGGTCCGAGCACTGGCAGCAGGGCGAGCGGGACCGAGGCCGATCCAAGGAGCGTTGCCACCTTCTCTCGCCAGACGCGTCCCGCTGCAACTCGGAGGAGCGCAGCTTGCAGCCGTCGCGCTCCTCCAGTGTGGAGAGGACACGCCCTCGAGACAAACAGGTACAAAATAATTGGATGGCCAAAAGGGGGAACATTTGTGACACACAAATAAAATTATTGGGACAGATGCCCATTGCAGGATGTTAGTCGATGAGAACGCATTGAATTCTTTAGCATCTTTAAAATTGTCCACTAAGTTGGTGAGTGGGATGCTTCCGTAGCAAATTCATCGGAGCATACCTGATGGACCTTTTTTGTGCACTGTGAACAGAAAAGGCAACTTCTTCCAAAGTATTCCCACAAAAAAAGAAACGATTTAAATGTAAATAGTAAAACACATTGACTCAAAAAGGTACAGCGCCCCTTGTGGCTGTTAAGTGCATCAATAAATTGTATCCCTTAAGAACTAGTTTATGGGGGAAAAAAATGAATGAGTTACCTCGCTACCTTACTAGACGACACGATTGACTGCTAATTTTTGGTTCCGCCCTCAGGGTAACAGCTCCGACAGTCCGGTCCCCTCCACATCAGAGTCCAGCACCCCCAGTGTCCGGCGGCCCTCATCGCAGACCCCCACGCGCTCTCGTCCTCACATCTCCTACTCGCCGCTCGTCTGTCGCACCGACCCTTGCATCGGCGAGGACGACGAGGCGGAGACAGCCAGACGGGATCAGGAGCCGGACGGCGGCGAGCGAGGGGACGAGGCGGGCCGACACCCGTCACCGCTGCGCCGCTACCCCTCCGAGCCCTTCCTGGCCTCGCAGGAGGAGGACCACAGCCCCGATCCCACCGGCCCCATGGAGACGTTGACCTTCGAGGCGGCCGTGGCCTGCAGCCTGGGACGCTCAAACACCGTCAGCTCGGCACGCCCGCGCTTGCGGAGCGGCTGGCAGGTCCCCAACGGACACTTTCGCAAGCGTCTGGCGCAGACGGCCTCGGTGGCGGGCTGCGATCCGCTCAGCGACACAGAGGAGGACGACCGGTGCTAGGGTCAAAGACACGGCGACTCTTGGCTGCATTCTGCACTGTCGTAGTAGTCAAAGTCGAGCTGACGGCAGCAAAGAACACTTCTTCCTGAAACTGTACTTGCCAATTCACACCAAACACTTATTATTCAAACAGAAAACAAAGGTCTACTTCCTGACTTTTACTTGATGACAGTGGAACGGCACTTTATTGGAAACCGCCACAAGATGAATGGTAAGGAAAGCGGGTTACACACATACTGATATCTAACATCACCGAGAGACCCAACACTACGGCTTTGTACTCTTTTCATGGGTGGTGTGTAGTGAACCACGACATATTTCTGGTTTGGACTTCACAAATGTGCTAATTTTCTGATTCACGGAAATAGTCACCAACTTCCTGTTTTGCGCTCCGGTTTAGCAATAGCAGTGTTGCTTTGGCGCCACCTGGTGGCATCTGGGTGCCAATGACCTCTTGGAGTGAGTTGAGGAGCTTCACTGAGCCAAAAGTAGTCTTTTCTTCTGTCATCCCGTGCCATTTATAGGCAATTGCAGTACACTGTACCCTAAACCTTTTGGGGGTTCATCATATTCAAAATGACTGCCGTAGTACCAAGACAGACCATTGAGAGGCAGCAATGTGCCACGTGGCAGCCAGACTGCTGGGAAAGACAAGGAAGAATAAACAGAGTTGTTTGAAGAAGAACCTTAAACCTTTCTGAGAATTACTATAGATTGCAGTTGAGAAACTCTACTCCTTGTCATTTTTATTGTGACAAAAGATTTGTGACCTCAATGGTGTGCTAGTGGTTAAGCACATCTGCCTCACAGTTCTGAGTTGAAGGGTTCGAATCCTGGTCTCCCTGTGTGGCATTTGCATCTTCTCACCAGATAGTCCATCTTTCTCACACATTTTATTCAGAAACATGCACATTAGCTCCACTAAAGACGCCAAATTGTCCAAAGTTTCAAAGGTGAGTTAAAATCCTCATTTGTCTTTTATTTAACCTGGGCTCAGTCCAGGGTGTATCTCACCTTTTGCCCAAAGTCAGCCAGGAACGGCTCCAACTGGGTGCCTAATTAACGTGTCTCAATGTGTATTTAATTTCAAACACAATCATTCAACTTTGAGCGTGAATGAGTCCAAACAAGCGCCAATGCAAATGGTTGACTCGAATGCTGCCCGATTGTCAATATGTGTGTAGCCCGCTTAAAAATACACGACTGTGCAAAAAGTCTATATAGCACAACATTTCATGGTATCAATAGAGCAGTCCACCCCAAAGAATCAGAATGGTACTAACCAATGATTGAATTAAATGACACCATTGGATGATTTTGTGTCTATCTTAACAGTGTTCAGGGTCAGTGTGAATATGTAACTACATTTTCCGATGAATAACTTTTCTCTATAAATACATTGTGAACATCACAGCGTCTGTGCAAAGGAGCTGACGCAACTTTTCCAAATAATGGTCAATATTTTTTTTTTTTTACAATATGAATAGATCTGCATGAAAGGGTTTACATTTTTTTTCTTTTCACTTTAATCAATAACTTGTGAGATAGGAATGCATTTGTAGAATAATAGGGAAAAAAATTTGTTATTTCAACCAGCTAAACGAACCTTTAAAATCTTTCTTGTGTCATTCCTGTTGATTTTTTTCCCCCCGAGTCAACACCGTTTACAAATGGCAGCAATGTAATCAATCAGGAACGCCATCGAGATGCCATATTTATTTGTCATTGTCTTTCTTGTGAATATTCAAAATAGAAAGCACTGTAGACGACTGTCGAAACACGGTAGACAGATCCTTGACCATTTACTTAAATGTTCCTCTCCTACTTGCTAATAATGTACAGAGACGATTTGTAACCTTTTAGAGAAAATAAATCATAAAAAAGCTGATGATCTTGGCAAGTGAAAGGGTTATTTTTAATGGTCGCTTGTTTGTTTTAACTGCCCAACAAAGCCAAATCTGTGACAATCACGACTAAAACAAAAAAAAAAAAAAGAATTTTTCATGAGTTCCTGCAAGAAACGAAAATGCACATAATTGTTTTTACGTGTATAATAGCTGTATATATAAATAAATGTGTCATGAAGTCCAAACTGTTTTTGAGCGAGCATTTTTTTAGCCCTGCACAACAAGATATTATCCATCCATCATTTAACAGAACCGCTTATACTCACAGGGGTCAATTATTTCAATCATTATTTTTTTTAAAACAATGGTAAAGTTACACTAACAGCTCGGCTTGAATTTTTTTTCTGTTCAAATATTTATTTTTGCACTAAAACAGGAAACAGATTTATTTCTAATATGTTTCAAAAATTAAACTATTTCCGACGACCACGAACGCATCACACCACATGAGACGTAAACATTACTCGCGAAATGTGCGTTGAAACATCGCCAAATCCATTAGTTAAGATTAATAATGTGCAAAGTGATGAGGAATAAGAATAAAAAATAACTCAGTCGTATGCATGAATTAGGTGTGTTTTTGGGGCAATGACGTGTGCACATATTTTGAGCTGCGAAGAAAAAAGGAGGGGGCTGGGATTGTGTCATTGTTTTGGATCTCGTGAAACTAGCCAATCATTGCAAAGAGTTGTGTCGTGACGTCATATCCAAACGACACTTTAGCATGTTCGTGTCGAGTGAGACTGGATAGCTTGAAAACTATTTTAATGTTATTGGTGGTGGATAAAACACGAAAAATGTCGCCATTGTCGGAACTCGAGACGGTTTAGTTGAACTATCGCCGCCGCTTCCGTCGTGCTTAATTTTTGTACAACATTTCGTAGGCGCGAGGAAATGAGCGGCGCTGATCGAGGAAGTCGCCCAGCTGGTGGACGAAGCTAGCTGGTTAGCCGTTAGCAGGAGTTCTTTGTTTTGGGCTTCAACGCGGAGTTTTGGCATAAAAATGAGCTAAAACTAAGGTGGCTTCGCTCAAAAGTCACATCAAACATGCATACCTTACAGTGAATTCTTGTTTCGTGTGTGTGACATAACGAAAGAACGATAAGATCACCACCGTGGGCGCCGGTTGTAGCATTACATTGAATACAGTTAATCTCCTATTTGGGAGCGGCACAAAATGGGCAACTGTTTGAAGTCGCCCACGTCGGACGACATCTCTCTGCTTCATGAGACCCATTCGGACGGGGCGAGCTTCGGGGACGGGACGGATCCAGACCTGGAGCCGCCTCCGCCCTACCAGGTGAGCGAGGTGACGAACAAACACCTCCTCGGATTTGAATCATTTACGAACAAGTTTATTATAATGCTCATCGCATCCTTCTTGTAGGTACGACACAAACTAAATGTCACTCAAAAGAGTTTGAAAACCCAGTGGGCATTGGGTGTCAATATGACATCAAAATCATTCCATAGATGTCATGTTGATGTTAAATTAACAACAGATGCCCACTGGGAAAGGAAGGAAATTATGTTTCAATGTTGTCAATATGTTACGAATTAAGAATGTTATATTATTTTAAAGATGTTTAAAAGTGAGTAAAACTAACGCCTTGTTTCAAAATTAAAACAGTGGAATGTCCTCTGATTAGTTTTTAAGAGAAGGGAGGAATCTGAGATCTTGAGTCTTCAGTTTCCTAAAGTGTGCACTGAATTAGAAAGAGACACCACAAGAAAGTGTGTGACCTCACAAGCTGCGTAATCGTAATTATAGTTCATGAATTAGTTTTTATTAATTTCGAATGATACAAATTTTGGCATTGTATCATACTCTTCGGAATCGTACAAAGTAAATGTAGCTATAAAAATAGAAGCATTTTCCTGAGAGGAGCTCAAACAGACCTGGCGTGACACGAAAACACAAAAATTGTGCCTGTGTTTTAAGTCACACGCATGACAGTCTTTTGAAAAAATGTCAACACACATACACGTGGCGTAAGCGGGACTTGTCCGACCTCTTTGGTGTTGTTGACCAAAGTGAAAACCTGTTCTGGAAATGTTTGTGTTTGTGTGTCTGCCGTCTGTGCTTCATCAGGAGCAGGCGCACATGCCCATGTACCATCCCACGCCCAGCCAGGCCCGTCTGGCCACTCAGCTGACGGAGGAGGAGCAGATCCGCATCGCCCAGCGCATCGGGCTCATCCAGCACCTGCCCAGGGGCGTGTACGACGGCGGCCAAGATGGCTCAGAGAAGAAGATCCGAGAGTATGTATTACAAGTTGTCACTTAGTTATGATATCACATATGCACCTACACGCCTTGTGTGTTCTTATCAGGTCCAAAATGTGCTGAAATACAATTTATGTTTCATGATTAATCAATTCAATTTGAGGAACATAAACAAAATATTTCAATAACAATTTGTCAAAAGGGGGAGACTGTTTTTCTGTCAGATGTCTGCCAGATTCTCCCAATGTCAATTTTGTGAGGTGTAAAAAGGACACTCGTTGAACATTTTTTTGGGTTGGGGGCATTTGCAGGTGTGTGATCTGCATGCTGGATTTTGTGTACGGCGACCCAGTGCGGTTCCTGCCATGCATGCACATCTACCACATGGACTGCATAGACGACTGGCTCATGAGGTCCTTCACCTGCCCGTCCTGCATGGAACCCGTCGACGCCGCCCTCCTCTCCACCTACGAGACCAACTGACGCCCTCCTCCTCCTCCCTTCCTCCCCGACAGCTCGCTTGACACGCCACACCTGTGGGTGGAGCTTTAAAATCAACAACAACAAGGTTGGCTGTCGTCTTGCACTTTGACAAAAATGATTTTCAAACACCCCACACGTCGCTAAGAACGTTCCAGACAACGCTGTAGCAGAGATGTAAATGTGTGTGACCACTTGAGCCGGACTCAGTGGTCACTTGACTATTAAATTATTCCGCCAAAATCTTAAAGCGTGTCACGAGAACTCACACCTTATTAGCAATTGTCTCATGTCTCGGTGCATTAGCGCTCTACTTTATATATTTATGCATTCTTATTGGCTGGTGTGCGTGTCAATCACAGGCAAGTGCCCGTGTAAATGAACTCCTGTTACACTTTTATGTATCGCCCCTTGGCTTGCCACACTCATATTCAGTATTCAATATTTCATCAAATAGTGTCCCTCGCCCCAATAAGATGCCCACACTCAGAAGAAAAACTGTAAGTCACTGTAATTACATTCACAGTTCACACGCTCAAAAGCGTTAGACCCACGTAGTCAACTGCACATTTGGACTTTGTTGCTAACCAAATCAGCAGCCACCGAGGCACATAAGCAGGCTTTCATACAAATTCAAGTGGCATTCGGCTAGTAGACTACATTTCCCATGATCCTTAGACACAGAAGCAGGAAGTAGCTCTCGTTCTGGTATGACGGAAACCTGGACGCCTGCTCGATATTGGAGGCGGGTAAGAAAGAGACTGTGGATGTGAAAGTAAATAGGAAGGAGTTTGAATTTAAAGACAACAAACTGAAAAGCCGACATCCATGCGTATGACGCTCTGTTGATTTTTGGAAACATTAAAGGAGTTTAAGTGCGCCTTTTAGTCCTTTTAGTCCATTCTGCTGTTCTGCCGCTATTTGCATTTTTACCTTCGGTCATTCTTCCTCTTGATTTTGATATGAGTTCCACTTTCAGAATATTCTCGCAAAGAAGACCACATGCCATCATCAGTTGAGTAAATAACCCCCGCCCCGCCCCCCCCTTTTTGGTGTGTGTTTGCGTGTGCGTGCGTACAGCAGGAGGTCAGCCAGTGTAAAAGGGCTCAGGCGGATCGCAACATGCTTGCACACTTTTCATCCGATCCACTGATTTGCACTTTAGAACAATATGTACAAAATAAAATATATATATTATTAATATATGTAGACCTTATGATAACCTTGCACTATCAACACTTTTTTTTTTTTTTAACTCCCTTAGCCCTCACTCGTGCACGGCAGAGATTTACTTTAGTCCACTCACTCACCCGATCCAATTTCTAATATCACGAGATTCGTTTTGTTTTGGTTGCAGCAGGTTATCGTGGTGCTAATGTGACAGCTTCTTCTTATTAACTTTCGGTGTAGTTGAGAGAGCGGGAGGGACGCCTCGCCGCGCAAGGCAAACCAAATTGTGCGAGTTATGAAAGTAGGTTTTACAAATTTTTTTTTTTTTTGTCCCTTTGCAGTGTTTTTAAAATCAGTCTGAAGATTGTTTCGTGTAATCTTGTTTGTATTTCTTATGTTTGTGTCTGTTTGTTGGAACAAGGGCGAAGCAGCCCTGGTGTGTAAAGGAAAACAATACAATAAATATGGAAAGACCATCCTTAGTATGATTCTTATTATTAATACTTTCTCGAATCAGCTCCAAGCCAAAGAAAGCGCAACTTAAATATTATCACATGACTCAATTTGTATTTTGTTTGTAGTGTTTTTGTTTATTTTCTATTAAATATGTTCTAAGGCTGAATGATTTTGAAAAAATGATTATAATTGTGATTTTTTTTTTTTTTATTATTCACCTCAATATTGTGATTGCGATAATTTGTTCAAGGCACTTTTCCCACTTGTTTTTATTTTAACAAACACAAACAAATTAATCTGCATGACAAATCTTTATCATCATTTGACCCACATCTTTCGATTGTCGGAAAGTCGTGAACTATTGTATTGAAGTTAAGCAAATAAAACATTTGCTTTTACTTTGGGGAAAAAAATGATCAACATGTCATGTTACTAACCAAACCGGAATCAGAATTTGTTTGTGCATTTTTGGCGCTGTCAGTTTGATCAGGTCGTGTTTTGGAATAAAGGGATGGAGATTAAACCGTCTTTTCTTTTCAGATTGTTTTTTTGTTTATCTGATTCATTGATTAATCAACAGTAAAAAAATACAAACATTTCTGTCTTGAACGCAGCTTTTTTTTTTTTTCCTGCAGATCAAAAGTTGACGCTCTTAATCAGATTTTCTACACCACAACACGGACGCACTTTTACACCAGCGATCGGAGTTGCGTAATAAATCCGTCTTTAAAACACCGCAGCTAATACCAATTTTCTATGGCGACATATTTAATCTCCGCAAATATCCCGACAATGTCGGCTTACAGACTTGTTTGACTCGACGGGAAGCAAATCCTACTGGCACAATGTTCTCCTCAAATACAAATCCCCACTCGTGTATCCAGAGAGAGCTTTTATTTTTGAATGAGCGCCAAAATCAGGGCTTGTACATGCCGTGGAAGGTGACCGGGATGGTGCACTCCACCTCGGCCCGGGCGATTTCCGACAGGTCCTTGGCGTTGAGGATGAGCAGGTAACCTGGTCTCTGCGAGCCGGGGGCCACCACGATGGTCAGCAGCACGCCTGGACACACGGCCGACATCACATCGATTGGGGTGACGTCACCTTTTTATTGGCTTGGCTTTTTATTTGGCTTTCTAGTCATATTCAACTTGTCATGCTTTTCATATTGACGCTTGAGTGTTTTTTTAATTTTTTTTATAGTCATTACGTGAAGAGACTTCCAGTCCAGGCACAAGCTCGGTCGGGTGAGTACACAAATGGACGTACTTAATGTCAGCAAGTTGCTAACTTCATTTGATGTGTGAACATTTTCTTATATTTGTGTGAAGGAAAGTCTTTACGTGAAGAAACACGCCTCCAAGTCGTAATCTGTAACCGCTCTCTGTAGGTTGCCACCATCCAAAATGAATTCAAATCATGGCTGGGGGGCCATTTGCGGCCCGTTGCCCATTTTCTAGCGACCCTCGGTATATAGGAAAAAAATCTATTTTTGATGTGGCCTGCAATTTTGTTGAGTGCCAGTGTTGAAAAAGTTGACATCCCTTTGGTGGGTGACGACTGTTACTGACAAAAAAAAAAAAAAAAAAAGACTTCCAGAGCTGTTCGAGATACGCCGATAAACTATTTACAATTAAAATAGTAGCAAAATTTCTCTTTAGAATACCGTATGATTTAATTTAAATATTTCAGTTTTAGTAGCCAAAATATTTTTGTCCACTTTCTGCCATCTCATGTGCTGATTTGTGAACATTTCACGTTAGTGAGTAACTACGATGCTCAAGTATACGATTCTGAATTTGGAAATCTGCTCAGGGCAGGGGCGGATCTGTTCTAGTGGGATACACGGCTGTGAACCACCTCAAAATCTGTTTGCCTCGTCACCGTCATCAGCTGTTCAAATCATATTTAAATAACTAAGTATTTCATTGAGCATACGTACCATCGTCCTCGTCCACACCAGCGGGCGTCTGCACGAAGAGCGGCTCCGAAGGATACGAGTCGGGTTCTTGCCAAATCCATGTCTCCTTGGTCTTCACGTTCAACTTGCAGATCTGCAAGCCAAACGAAATCCAAAGTGAACTCAAATGAAGCGCGTGTGAATGCGCCATTTTGCACGCACCCTGTCTGGTATGAAGTGGTTGAGACCCAGGCCGTAGGCGTACGTGTAGTTCTTCCCCGCGTACTTTTCGTAGTTGATCTGTGGGAACTCAAACGCTGCAAACACAACAAAATGCCTTGAATCGTGTCAGAAGTGGCCACAGACGGCCGGCCGACCGACTCTCGTCTTTCTTTTGACCCACCGAGCATTTAGTTGAGCAACAATCTAAAAATGTCACTGTCAAAAATTGGTTATATCAATTTGATTTATTCGGGTTTTACTTTTTTCCCCTTTATGATTAAATTCTTGGGTAGTTGATTTATGGTGGGTAAAAAACAAATCTAAAGAATGAGTAAAATAAACTATTTTATATTATGTTAACGTTTTAAACATGAGGTATGATTGAATAATTGGTTTATAATAATTTATGAATGAATAATTGCTTTTAACAACAATTTTTTTTTTTTATTGAAGTAAACCAATATGATGTTTCATGTTAAATAGATAATAAATTTTTTTTTTAAAAGTTTAAAATATTTATGAAATAATTGGATAATTACAATTACATTTGTTATAAATAAAATGCATATTTGGGAAAAACACTTAAAATATTTGCTCAAGTCGTATTTTGTCCAAATATTATTGTTTTGCCTTTAAACATCAAAATCATATCAAAATGCATCTATTCAAAATTTGGTTCCGTTTTTCGTGTTTTATGAAAAATATTACTTCGGCCAGTGCTTTAGGAAGGTGATGATATTTTACAGTTTTGAATTTTTGGCGGGCGATGTCAAGACTTGACAGGATTGCTCTCATACCCTGGCGAGGTCCGGCGAAGAGCACCTCGGGCTCCAGCCAGATGGTCCCGTCGGCGTGCATGACTGCTGTGGCTGTGGTGTAAGGCAAGCTCACCAAGTTCTTCCCTTGTTCCTCCTGCAACACACACACACGTCAATTAAAAACCCTTTCCACAATTTCCTGACAGTTCCTAATCAAAGTCTATTCTGTAGGGCGTCAGTTGAAGTCGTCGTGACTGACCTTGTGGACGTCCAAGGGAATGACGTATCTGCGAACTTCCGGCTGGGGCGCAATCATGGCCGCCTGCTTCACCTCTTCCCAGTTGGCCCTCAGGTTGGCCAACCACAGGTAGTTGTACACAAACTCGAAGCTAGTGCGTACGATCAACGGGAAGGATGGCGACGGCGTCAAAGGGAATGTTTTTCAGCGACGTCTTAGCGACTCACCCCTTCCACGCGCACAGGTCGAACACTACGAAGCCGTTGTCCTCGTACGTGTTGATGTGGTGGAACATGCCGATGGGCGCCCCTTTGAACTTGTGGTCGATGTACTCCCCCGGATTCTTTTTGGCGATGTGGAACAACGTCTGCAACCCAAATCGGCATTGCGGTGTGACCACTTCAAATAATTTGAATGCATTTTAGGCCAAACCTCCAAATAAATAAAGTCTACAGGCATTGTTTTTAATAGCTCGTAGGCAAGGACGTACGGGGACTGAAAACCGTCCCGGGAATATTAGTCGACGGGGAGGCGCGAAACATATTCGTCAGGGGGTGGGTGGAATCGGGGGACCGGCACAGATTCCCTTCAATTTTTGGCAGGGAATGTGCCGTTCGTGAATCTGTCAAAATTCCCGATGGCCACCATTCCGCTGCTTGTGGGTAAAATGAAAGCATAAAGTAAATCTACTTCAGCAGAAATGTTTGCAGTGATATTAAGTGACATTTTGTTGAGAAAAATCTTTTTTTTTTTTCAATACTTTAAAAAAACAACAACTTTGATTTGACTTGTAATTTATTTTACTGGTGTGTTTTTCGAGAAATGCTCGACAGAAGTCCAAATTTCAACGCTTTCAAGTCTCCGCTTTGGGTTTGAACGTACCCCTTGGCTCTCGTTGGATTCGAAGCAGTCCATGTAGTTGGAACCTCGAATGCTCCAGGCGCTCAAGAACTTGAGCAGGTTGATCTTGACCGGCGTCTCCACGAAGACAAAGTAGTTTTCCGACATGCCGAAGCTGTGCACGTAGGCGGGCTTGAACCTCTCGGCGCTGGGGAACTGCACCACCACCCTGGACTTCTCGATGGGGTCCGACTTGTCTGAGGTATGACATGGTGTCAAGCGGAAATACAAAACAAAAAATAAATAAATACAAAGAAATGTCTTTTGTATTAAATGTGCGGCTGCAAGTAACTATTATTTTAATGCATTATTTTTAATGAAATCTCTAATCAATTGATCATCAAAAATATTTCTCGATGAATTTGGTTATCATTTACTTGTCGATTAACTGATTAATCATCGCGCCTCTAATTAAATGCAAATGTATTCAACTTAAACCCAACTGAAGTGAATTTTGAGCAGTAATTCATTCGCATGCCCGAGCACCCCACATTGCAAACCTTTCTGCGTTGGCGGAATCCTGACAATGTTGTAGGCCAGCGTGGCTCCTTTGCCCATGCAATTCCCGATGTTGTACACGGTGCCGTCCCTCTCGATGTGGGGGTGCGCCGTCACGCCGTTGATGTTGATGTAGTTGCACATGTCCACCTTGTGGGACAAAAGTCGAGCGTTTTGATCTTAACAAGAGGGCCGCTGCGTTTGAGTCCTCCTCGCCACGGTACACACCTTCTTCAGTGTGTCCAGAGTGTCGGGGTCCACTTTGGTGATGTAGTTGGTTTCGGTGACGGCGTAAAAGTCTTCGCCCACCGGGTAGACGTTAACCAGGCAGTTGTCCGTCACCTCCACGCCCTTGAAGTAAGAGAAAAACCTACGCACAGGTTTAACGCACATTCAACATGTAATGCTGAGGGAGAGTGATATCGGTAACGCGTTACTCAGTAACACGTGACTTCACATTGTGCACATTTTATCGTAAATCAAGTTGCACATTGATGACTCGAGCAACGACTCTGCTGTTGACAATGACTACGTTTAATTAAAAGAAAAAGTCAAGTAATTTCGCTACTTTTTATCGCAAGCAATCGCTCGTGTAAGTTACTTTTCCAAGGTGACTTCGGCAACACTACTGAAGGAGAAAGCAGAAAGTTGTTGTCTCCATACCTGGAGAAGATGTTTTTGCAGGGATCGGGATAAGCGAACGTTCCAAATTCGGTGATGACCACACGCTTCTCCGTGATGGCCCGCACGTAAGCGTCGGTTTTGACGAATCTGCAAAATTTCCACAAAACGGCAAGTTGAAAACTCCAAAACAACAGTTCAGCCTTGGACCAAAAGTATTCTCCCAAAGAGATTTTATATTTTAAAAATATATACATTAAATATTTGAAAGCCGCTGTAATAATTTGAATGTTATCGCTGCACTTAAACATAGGAACATAAAAAGAAAATTACTTAAGTAATGATTCATTTAAATTGTATTTCGTGATAAATTGTAATAAAAAAAATAACCTAAACAAACAAACAGTTTTTTAAGATGAAATACAAATGAATTGAACATTAAAGGTAAATATTGAACTGTGCTTTGGCAGTGATTATGTAATTAACCACTAGAGGGTGCACGTGTTGCACACTTGGTGAATCTCTTCAAAAGGAATAGCTGCACAGGAACGATTTGCTTTTTCTTTGGAATGAGTCACAACCAAGACTTGCTGTAGCTAAGCAACCGAAGCAGTGCTCTACTTCCTTCGAGAATATATTAAAAAAGAAAACAATTCTTGAAAATATCCAACTTTTTACTCATATAAATTCAACTTTAATCGAGTGTCATTTTAGGTATTTTACAGTTGTATGACAATTAACCATGTTGAAAGAAAATAGATGTGACTTCAATCTTGCTTGGATTTGTGTTGATAACCATAGAACAGGACATGGAATGTCTTATCTCCGATTATAAAATGTGGTTTAAGTTTTCACTTTTTTCGCAGAAGCTGGTTACCTATTTCCAAAATACTGTATGCAACTTTTTTTGTTGAAAATTGAAGAACCCCCCCAAAAATCCCAAAATATAGTTAGTATTATTTAAAAAAAAAATTTTTTTTACTTTTTCATGGAACATATACACTTTTTCCGTGAAAATGTTTGGCAGTTGTTCTCCAATTTACATTTTCCCTTAAGATTACAAATTTAACCTAGAGCATTTTCTGAATTTTGTCTCCCGTGTGTTACAATAATGAACATTAAAAAAATACAGTGTGCAGTGAATAAAGGTTTTACTGGGTGACATTTGACCACTTATTGTATGAAATCAATTGCCTTTCATTTTTCTCGGAAAAAAAGATTATAGTTGAGTTTTGATTCAACAAATGCTCCTCTTCCAAGGCATCTTACTTGCGAAAGTAGGTGACCTGTCCGTTCTTAAAGTCAAACTTATGCATGAGCGCCTGTCCATCAAAGAGGTGATAGAAAGGCTCGTCCCCTACTTCGAAAAGACCCGGACCCAAACGTAGAAGACTTCCCCTCAAAAAGGAAGGAATCCTTCCTAGGAGGGAAAGAAACAAAAACAAAAACACACAACACTGTCCGGCATCCAAAGCGCTTTGTCGGTTTAATCCTTTTTCAGAATTTGCCAAAAGTCACCTATGACTGTTGCTGGGAGAGGCTCAGCAAGCTCCTCGCATGTCTCGAAGATCTTCTTGTAGCCACCGGCTGGGTGTTCGAATCTGGTGGCAAGCGTCAAATAAAATGAACTCAGGTCAAATTGAATTGAGACCAATAAAATCCGTTAAAATGAAATCCATTTCAGTCGATACAAATACGATACATGTAAGTCAGTTGAATAAAATCACTTTAGATTGAAGAAACTTAACAATCACACCATTCAAATTAAATCCATTTTAAGTGGATAGAAATTACTTGCAGGAAACAAATCAGTCACCTTGTAGAAGTCAAAGAAACAAACAAAAAAAAGAATCCGCTTCAATTCCAACTGACCTGCTGACCATGACTCGTCTGTGTGCTGTTGAAACAGATCAAAAGAAAACTCTTGACGTACAAGTTTGTGCTCTCGGGCCAGACTGTTGCTATTTATCCATCCAGTGCACCCTCGCAAGATGCATTGTGAAATTCTTTTCCCCTCCCCTACCCCTTCTTTGCGGCCAATTAGGTTCATGTGTGAACAACAATCCTATTGTGTCGCCAAATATCCCGTGTTGGATGTCTCAATTGCAGACCCGCTTGAAGCCGGATTTGGGACAGAAAACATTCTGAATTAGTAATATGTTGCAATTGGGGGCTTGGGGGCCAAAGGTTGACCTTTACTTTTAATGTAAGCTTTGTCGTGCGAAGTGTACAAACAGTATTGCGCACTTTGACATTATCGAGGCAAGGTATTGGGACGCCTTTATCACTTTCTGCAAATAAATAAATTAATAATAATAATGTTTTTTTCTTCAATTTTACTTGTATTCCCTGAAAACTATGTTTTTTTCTTCATAAAAATATATTGTTTTATCAAACGTGAATTGCCCCCATCAAAACCATGAATACCTTCATTCAAACAGTTTATAGAACGTTGGCTGCACATGATGAACGATGCCTACTAAAATTTGTGTCAGTTGATAAACCTGATGCAGGGCGCTATTTGTTTTTTTGCTCTCCGGGCCCCACGGGACCCCCCGGTGCGCAGGTCAAAATTGAAATTCTTCAGTGAAGATGTTGCTGCTTTGACACATTTGGTCTTGGGTTCTTGGGTATTAAATTATTTAATTTGCCTGTCTTGGTGCAGTTCTAATCCAGGTGTACAGGCGATTATGCTGAACAAACGCTACATTGTTCATACTGAAGGGGGGGGGGGCGGTCATGAGTGAAGAGAGTAAGTGACGCACCGTCATTGTGTCACACTACTTTTATTTATTTTTAAGGCTTTTTAGGGGAAATTAAAATAAATGGACATTATGTGAATAATTTCCCATCAATGCCAATGTCCCCTTGTGAGGAAAATAGTTTTACGGGGGCCCCCCAACTTTAATGTGAGGTTCAAGCAGTTATGGTGACCTCTGATGTGAATTACTACCCAACGTTTACTACACAAGAGTTGTACGAATTATACAAAGAATATCTTCGACAGTCGTAATTGCATTAAATACTTAAACGTCCATCAAAAACGATCACGGTCCGATTTATGTTGACGTGGAAAATTTTTAGATTATGTAAGGGTTATGAATAGACAAACTTCCTTTTTGGTTTTGTTTTATGTTCAACCATCAAAATGTGTTAGGTTTAGAATCTAAACTTTAGATGCTTCAAAGACGTCGTAAATCGATTCCGCCTGTCGCAAACAAAATCCAGTGTCGCTGCAACATTTGGGATAGTGATTGAACTCTATTAAGATTTTGAACGAGTATTTAATGGTGAAATGCCCAAGATGATAAAAGTGTGTGTTGGTTCTGAAACCAGTCGTGTCTAACAGTTTCGAAGACCGGACGGCAGACATTTCCATGTAAAAACCATCCTCCATTTTCCAACCGCACGCACGCGTACGGGCGGCGCGTTCAAGAACCCCGGAATTCTGGCGAGGATAGACGTCACATCGTGTTTTCCGAAAGACAGCAATATTTGTTTTTTTTCCTTGGTGTACCTCATTTTGAAACAAATAAGTAATTAAAAGTAGGTTCACTTCCAATTGTCTTTCAAATATACACACATGAAGGGAAGGACTTTTCGTAACAACAAAGACAATAAAGGCGTCGTGGCCATCAAATCGGACACATATGAGTACGCAACCTGACGTTATGTTAGTCATATTCGAACGTTCTCGGGATCAAAATCCCTTGTGAAAAGTTTTTCCACCACAGCCGAACACAACAGTCCAACGAGGACGTTCCAAATCGCGTGCCCGATTACAATTTTAGCTCTTCCAATTTCCCACCAAAACTGAAACGCATCACATCATCCCCAACATGGCCGCAAAATGGTGGTAGTCTGTTGTTGTACCAGTCCGCAGCAAACCGGCTAAAATCGAATTAATTCGCTTTTCGGATCACCCTACGGTCACTTCAAGTGTGACAAAATCAACATTTTCGACGGTTGTGTTATTTTATTAAGTGGAAAAGATGAGTTACACTACGAAGGTAGTCCAGGTGACCAACGTGTCGCCGAGCACAACGTCGGAGCAGATGCGAACGCTTTTTGGCTTCCTGGGAACCATCGAAGAGCTCAAATTATTTCCACCAGAGTGAGTGAACAAGTCGCCGCTTTGGTTGCTTCATTTTAATGGGAAATATATTTTGTGGCTGTTGTCTTATTTTTGCTGAAACGCGACACGAGGCCTAGCGCGCTAACGCGACTTGTGAAGCCTGGCTAGCTAACGCTGCGAAATGTAGCCACCGAAAAGTCGTTTTAGCAATCGTTTTGTCCGTTTCAATCAAACAAAATCTAAATTAAATTTCATGTACTTGGCCTTATGTGGGCTTTATTCTTTGGCTGTGATTTGCGTCTGTAAAATGCAGCCCAAGGTCGCAGTGAAGCACACATGCATTGTTTTAATTTAATTGCAAGTGTGGCGACAACTATTGGCGATCAAATATCCAGTGAGTGAGTGCACATCATTTAATACTCCGTATTTTCCTTTTTTTTGTTATGATCCCATATGGAACAATGCGAACGCAACGATGACGTAATTGTTTTAAAACGTACCAATCGCAGTGGCAGGAAACAAAAATGTCGTAATGGAGTTCTTTCTGCATTCCCACATCTGGAGGGGAAAAAACCCATTAAACCCTTTGCTAGTTGCATGACCAACTAACCCTCCCAATAGCAAAATCGTTTATAATTTCTTATGTCAATTGTTTAAACCCGAAATAAACCCCAAACTAGGACCCGAAGCACTTAAATATCCTTTCAGTCGTTTTAAGTGCATATCAAAAAGATCTCTCTTTAGTTGGACACTCAACATACTTTCTTGGTGCCACAATGACTCCAATCCATTATATTTTAGACAGAGCGTTGTTCTAAGCTCCAAAATTATGACGAGGCAAGTCTTTCAACAAATGTTGGAAACATTTTGCATCCATATCACAACTCAAACGTTTAATTATTTTGATGTGACATTACATCACTGCTCTTAATAAATGAATGACTCTCTCCCCCTCTTCTGCAGCGACTCCCCTATGCCAGTGACGTCACGTGTGTGTTTTGTGAAGTTCCAGGAGCCCGAATCTGTCGGCGTGTCCCAACATCTGACCAACACTGTTTTTGTGGACCGGGCACTGATCGTGGTCCCGTTTGCCGAAGGTTTGTGTCCACACGAAAACCTGCGAATAACCCAGAAAATCTGCTCATTTGTTAACCACATGCAACGGACATTTTGGTGTACTGTACCAATCCAATTCTCTGACTAAAAAAAAAAAATCCATTGCAGTATACCAAAATTTGGATGGGAAATGAGTTGATTAATTTCAAAGTGTGGGTTCTGAAATCAATCATATGCATTTAAGTTCCCCCCCCCCCCCCATACCGGACTATCCTCTGTTAAACTTCTTTCTGTCATTTGTGTGTGCCTGTGTGTGTGTGTGTGCGCGCGAGTGTGTGTGGATTTGTAGTGAAGAAGTCAAAAGCAGCCCCCTGGTTGATGACTGAAAGTGGTCGTCTGCCCGCCAACAGGGGACTGTAAACATTTGCAAAAGGCCAGGATGCATTCAAGCCCCACCCCTCTCTTATTTTGTCCTCTGTTGTCTCTCTCTCTCCACTTTCTTTTCTTAAATTAACGCCCATCTCTCCTAGGTGCTTTAGAGCGAGCCATTCGATTATACGTAAGGTTACAGAATTGCTCAAATGTGGACGACGTATCGCAAGGGCGCACTCATCCTACTTGCAAGCATGTTTAGATGTGCATTTGTACTCTTTGAAAAGATCCAAATTAGATTGGACAGCACACCTGATGTGAAGATTCTTTGACTTAATTTTTTTTAAGTTGTATTGAAAAAAAATCTTAAGCAAATGTAATTCCGCACGTAGTTTCTGAAAAGTCCACATCCATGTAGCTGTACCTGCTTTGCTCAATGTTAATTTGACCAAAACTTAGCTTCGTTATTTTTTTTTAGTTGAAGTTTCCAATCTATTTTTCTTTTTCTTTTCATTGTGTCCCTGAGTTGATGATGCCAACATACTGCAAACGCTTGCGATAGTCGTGTCGCAAAGCGAAGACGCGCTCGGGCGCGGCCGTTGGCGCCGAGAGTGCAACGCTTGATGATGAATTTGTCGGTGGCAAAATAACTTGCTAATTCGTCGGCTCCTCGTCCACTTCCGCCGTGGTCCGCCAAACGGGTTTAATGTGAGTCCCGGTAGTCGTTGAGAGCGCTTGCACGCACCTGCGCCGGCCGCCGACGTGACTCACTGGATGTTGCTACACTGTGTAACATTTAACAGTGGTCTTCTTTTTGTTGTTGTGTTTTACAGTTGTTTTTCCTGGCTCAGCCAGTCCCGCAGGCTGAATCGCTCCTGCAGAAAATCCCACCCGACTTAATTTGTCTCCTGCAGCCATTTTCTCTCCCCCCCTCTCTTTCTCCCTCTCTCTTCAGTGTGCTCTTTTTGTTTACATGTTGTCGTCTTTGTGTGTGTGTGTGTGTGTGTGTGTGTCCATGATGTCTGTGATGAGTTTTCGAGGAATTAAACGGGCGTGCGGCAGGTGGCTAACTTTGGGTTAAGCAGCATCATGCTTTTCTAAAGCGCGTCCTTGAAAATACCGAAGACCGAGCCAGCCCGAGCCAAGGCCTAAACCCGGTTGCAAATCGGCATCCACAAAAGATGCCTTTGCGATCTGGCACGTTCGTTTCGATCTGGTTTCGACCATCACGACAATTCATTGTTTCAAAAGTTACAAAGTTCAGCGGTGCCTTGGGACACACGCGACCCCACTTGGAGGTTTTGTGAAATCCGAATGCTTGTTGGTTCTTTTTGAATGTTTTGTGGCGGTTGTGAGAACTCCCTGGCAGATAGTGCACGAGCCGTCAAGGGAAACGCAGTCGACGGTTGAACTTACCAAAAAAAAAAACAACAACCGAAGAATTAAAAGTGTCTTTGCTTTAAGTTGGCGTGTTTCGCTTCATGCTAACAAGCAGCGCAAAACCCGTCAACAAATTGGTGTTGCCGTCTTGTGACGACAGCTCGCAAGATAATTTCTATACTCTTGATCTACTGTGAAGAAAAACGACGTCATGGTTCTGCAGCTTACTGTTAAGTGAAATGGGGGCAAAAAGTTTTTAATGACAAGTACGACATTCAGGTGTGTTTATTTTCTTAAGTACAATTTTACGGATTGCTGTTTCGTCAGGTTTTGAATCCGTAAATCGTAAATAAAAAAATGAAGGCCCTTTTTTTTTTTTTTAAACAAGTCAAATTTTGTGATGTGAATAATTTCTAATCTAAAAAAATGGTATTAATTTATTTTTATTAATGGAATGAATCGTGGTAAAAGAGTCAATCGTGAGAGCAAACCCAACGACGACGATGTGGTTTTCGTTGATACGCAAAAGAACTCGTGCGCATCATTTATCTACCGTAGCAACCGGACAATCGGGAAACATTTGTCTTGGATGGACTTTGAGAAATGGAATCGAAAGATGTCGGAAGCAAATAATAGACCAATTCGTAACTTGATGCGTCTCATGTTCGATTTTCGGGCGCCCGCCGGTGTATGCTTTTTATTTTCCATATCTTGTGTCCAAATTGTTTGCTTTTGAAATATTCGCAGGTTCCCTGTCACGCGTGCGTGCACGTGCTCACTTGCTCTGATATTTAATTCAAGACCTTGAAACAAAGCAAAAGGAAGCTTGCAAAAATACTTTGGGCTGACAACATTTTTTTTTTTGTCTTGAGTCGTTGAGTGTAATAGATGCAATGACAGGTAAGCAAAACAAAATGTTAGCGCAGGTTGATGCTGCTGCTGTCATATGCTATATTTCACTGTGATGTGCAATTTTTAATTTAATTAATTTTTTTTCCATTTTGGAGACATTGTGTCCGACTTCTTGCCAACCGCCCTAAAATTCTCTCTGTTGTTTGTATCTCCGATTTTTTTTCTCTGTGTGTGCTTTTTAGTAGCGAAGGCGCCGTGAGTGAGTCGCTTGTTTGAGTAAACCGTCTAAATGAAAACTCACTGCCCATTGGAGAAGAGCTGGGCTTGCTCACGTTTGGTTCATGACTTAGCAAACACGTTCAGGTGATACATTCTTGGCAGTGTTCATTGGACTTAGTGTGATTGTATTGCCAGCATTAGTTTGTGTCACTGCAATCATTGTGTTCAAGTCTGCACACTCTTGGAAGGTAAAAAAAAAACAAAAGCTCACAGTGTGAAGGCACTTTGTTTTGAGGCGCACGCGGTCGCCGCTTCCCGTCCTGACGCCGACTTGTGTTCTCTTCAGGATCCATCCCGGACGAGGCCAAAGCGTTGTCGCTGCTGGCGCCGGCCAACGCCGTCGCGGGGATCCTGCCCGGAGGAGGACTTCTTCCCACGCCCAATCCCATGCCCAATCCTGCCGTAAGACGGAGAAGCACGTCTTTGGCACGCAGTAGGTCTCGATCGGCCGACTAACCGTTGTCCTGTCCTCTCGGCTCAGATGGGCGCAAACCCGTTTGCTGGTCTAAACATGGACGCGATGGCTGCATTTGGTTTTCCGGGACCAAACATGAATCCTCAGGTGAGCGAACGCGACCGCAAATAACGATGCATCAAAGTCACGCAGTGTGAAATGTTTCCTCTTTTAATTGCAAAACGTTTTCACAAGTGAAATATTACGTAGCTGACGCGCCCTCCATTTGTTGTCATTAAGCAACACGATGGTCAGAATTCTTTGGTCATTTTCAAGTCTGAGCATTTTGTGCAAGCAAATCAAAGACGACATCACATGACAGCATTGCCGGAAGATCAGAGAGACCCATTGGGAAGTTTTTATGTCATCCCTTATGATGCCATTAGGGGGCGTACTTACTTGCTGCGATTTGTGCTGCGTTAATCCTAATCTGGTCTCTTCCTTTTCTACGTTTGTGCTTTGGCAGGCTGCCGACCAGCTGCTGAAGCTCATGGCCGATCCTCAGTAAGTGGACGTCGTCGCGGCAGTCTGCTCAATACTTTTGTTTTTCCAAGCAAACTAACGAGCGTTGTGGCGTAGACTCAACCCGTTGGCCGCCGGTTTCAATTTGAGCGCCGGCCTCAAAGCCGACGCCGCCAACAAGGAGATGGAGGAAGCCATGAAGAGGGTGCGAGAGGCCCAGTCGCTAATTTCTGCCGCCATAGAACCCGGAAGTGAGTCTACCGTTTCATTTTTCTTCGTCATTGTTATGTTGGTGGACGTCTTCTCACATTGGTCAAATGTTGCCGCACTAGACGAAAGCCGAAAGAAGCGTTCTCGCTCCAGGTCCAGAAGGAGGCGCTCCCGATCCAGGTCCAGACGCAGGTGCTTCGTCAGAACACTAGAATTATTATTTTTTATTTTTTTATGTTGATGAAAATAAATGGTAACTCTGGCAACGTTGCAGGCGAAGCGGCAGCAGGTCCAGACGGCGCTCGGTTTCTAGAAGCAGAAGGCGTTCCAAAAGCCCTCGCAGGAGGCGCAGCCGCTCCAGAGACCGAGGCAGGCGCTCCAGGACCCGATCCAGGTACATGACCATGACCCAATTCATCACCGCTTCTAAACATGACAACCTTTGTCTCGTCAGGCCACTCAATTTTCTTTCTCAAAGTACAGTTTGGTGCGCAATCGTTCCTCAGTGTCGTGTGTTTGTCTGTTCTTGAGCCTAAACATCAAATGTTCCCAGCAGAGATCGTAAGAAGGAAGAGGCGGTGAGGAGGAGGTCCAAAACGCCGCCCAAAAGTTACAGCACCACTCGGAGGTCACGCAGCGTCAGCCGGTGAGTAGCATGACGCTCGTCAGCACTTTGACGATACGAGCCACGCTAACGTCTTTTTTATTTTTTTTATTTTGCTCTCCTCTCGGTTAAGGAGACGCAGACGCAGTCGAAGCGCCAGTCGCTCGCCGAAAAAGTCACCCAAGAGGAGGAGCTCCAGATCTCCATCTCCTCGCAGGTTAGCAGCGGGGGGGAAAAATAAATGTTATTTCAAAATGTAATTTTATTTGAAAGATGGCCTTTTGTCAACCAAAAAGACACAAAAAGGAGAAGAAACGAGACAAGGAACGAGAGCGCCGCAGCGACAAAGACCGCGGACGGGAGGAGAGGGAGAGGTCCACTAGCAAGAAGAAGAGGAGCAGGGACAAGGAGAGGGACAGAGAGAGGGAAAGAGAACGGGAGCGAGACAGGAAGTCTGACGTAGGAGACAAGGGAGACATCAAGGTAAAAGACTCAGCTTCCATTTGACTTTGTAAAGCTCGTCAAGAAAAAAGCCAATTTTCTTTGCGACTGAATTTGTCGTTTTGCGGTTTCAGATCACGAGGGATTATGACGAAGAGGAGCAAGGCTACGACAGCGAGAAGGAGCGTCAGGAGAGGAAGGCGTCCGACTATTCGGATTCAGATTACCCGCCTCAGTTCGCCGACGGCAACGGCGACTCGCGGCAGGCCAACGGTGACGAAGACGATGACGACAACGATAATGCCGACGCCCAAGAGGATGACATGGACGTCAGCGACTAAGCGCGCCGACTTACGCTCCGTCCCGCTCGATCCACCTGAATGTGAATCGTGATTCAAAGGATAGAAAAAAAAAAAATTCCCCCATCGTGATTTGTTTCCTTTTCCACCCATCACTTTAGCGCATTGATGCTTGTCACATTTAAACTGGAAGTCCAAGTCGGAAGTTGTTGCTTTTCTTTTCACATTACGCCCCACTTCATATGCGTTCTTTTTGGTAGGCTCTCCCTCGTCCATGTTAGCGTCTCATTATTTGGAAATGTTTCTTTTATCAGGATTTCTTTTATATAAATAAAAACCATTTGGTAAATGATGCTGTGTAATAAGTTTTCTTTGAAATGGCGCCCTCTGCTGGCTCATTAGTTGATGTACCCAATAGTTCAAATTCAGGTTTCCATTTTTAAGATGGTTTTTCCCCAAAATTTGTTACAATACAAAAGATTCTTAAATTCAACACAATTGTATTTTGTCAAGTTGTTGCATGAACTAAAATCACCGGGATCCAAAAACATTTTTTAAGTAACCTATACAGCTACTTAGAAATATCTAAATCCAGGTGATTATATTGTGAGCAGTCTGAGCATTTTTTTTTGGGGGGGGGGACTTATATTTTATTGAGGATTTTCCTTTACAACAACAGAACATTCACACAATCGTGTGCATCCCAAAATATAATACAGAGGTCTCTAATGTGATAGTCATGACCAAATACAGTCTTCCTACGCACCGGTAATCAAAAATATTCACCGTGATCCATAGTGGCACAGACAACACAAGAAAAAACCCAAAACATATTCCCTATTCCTCCATTTGTATTAGAACCTCCACAGGGCCCCACAACTTTTTGAAAGTATTTAGTTGAAGTCTCAATGAATAACATTTGGTAAAGTTCTCTCAACTTTAAAATCCATGAATCAAAGGAGAGTGTATCTGTTCGCAACCAAGATGTTGTGATACACTTCAGATCGGCTACAAAGAAAAAGATATTCAAGAGGTAGTTCGCCGTTCTTGCCTGGTGGTGGTGGCATCCCCAGTATGGCCGAAAGTGCAAGCTAACATGAAAACAAAACTGACCTTTGCAAAATAAGAGCACATATTTGGACATCTTACAACAGGCTTTCACAGGGGAATTGATGAACGACAAGTCAAATGTGATGGATGCTGGTGCTTTATTGAAAAGGAAAGATGAGTGCCAGTAGGTTCACAGCTTTAGTTTTATACAAAATAATAACAGACAAGCTACCATCAGCACTGAAAGGTGTCTGAAGAAGTGACAGACTTGTTCAACTGTACCACAAAGTCACCCCCTCCTCAAACACGGTGCAACGTCAGGAAACCTGAAAAGTTTCGCACGGGCTACAATCTTTGACAAGACAATGGAGAAGACGGGGCGAAACGTGAGCTCACATGAATGTGGAACATGAACGCATTTTGGAGGTCAGTTCGAAACATTCTTGCGTATCGTCAATGTATTGCTACACACTTGAAATCCATGAGTAGAGAGACATATACGTAAGGTACATATATGCACAAATGCATAAGTAAGCTTAAGGATATAATATAACCGATAGCATCTTTTGTGTGTTGAGAAGACAAAAGTATTTACAAGACAGTGTTTTCAGGACACTTTAAATAAATGAGAATATGAATATTATTAATAATATACGGTGAGTCCTTTGAGAATAGCAGCATGGAAAGCTCAGTTTGCTTTGGATCCAGCAAACAAAAATGGCTGCCCCTCAGCTCCCGTGTAGAACATAGAAAGCAGACTTCCTCACTTTTTGCTGATGTCGGTTCTTAGACTTTTAAAGAGTAAACCTATTTGAACATTTTTTGCCGACCCAAATAGCAGCACGTAATCAAAGAGCGCCATCTTTCATTCGTTTGACACTCGCTCGACATAAATTATGTTGAATATTATTCTCTATAAATAAACATCTGCCCCCCCCACCCCCACCCGGCCGCAATTTTGAGAAATACAGTATACTTGCATGTATGCGTGTAATGAGAGCAATTTGAAATAAAGTGTTGCGTTTGCAGGCGGTCAGAGGTCCGGAAAGCGGCTGGGGTCTTCTTTAAAGTCGGGGGGGATGACGAAGAGCGAGCTGTCAAAGTGGTCGTGGTGGAACTCCTGGAAGGTGACGGTGGCCGTGATGGTCGGGAACACGGGGATGTCTGCGCAAAACACAAGGGGGAGGGGCGAGTCGGAGAGGAGGCGTGAGCGGCTTGGTGGGAGGGTGCGTACATGCAAGTTGCCAGGGCAACGGCGGCGACGCACCGAGTTTGACGGGAAAGCCGGGGGGCAGTTTCATCTGGACGAACTCCCGCAGTTTGTTGAAGTGCTTGAAGGGCGCGATCACCTCCAACACGTTCAGCAATCTGAAATGAAAGCAACAGACTTTTTGACAACACCTTTGGTTCATGCGTTGTTTCACGTGACTTGACAGAACTATCAGCAAGAGATTTTTTTTAGTTACATTTGCAGGAGAGGCCATCTCATACCATGCGTGTCAAGTCAAGCGCAAGTTACTTACGATTCGATGCCCAGAGGGAAGTCCTGGCTCATGGCTACGGTGGCCTTGAAGTGCTTCTTGTTCTCCTTGCACATTAGCTCCCGGCCCACATGCGGAGGTCTGCGTCCACCAGGGGGAGACCGTCACAAAAAACAAAACAAAAAAAAAAAACTCACATAATGACTACTTACTTTCCGTGTTCGGCGGTGATGTACTCCTCCCAGGAAATGGTGTTGGGGGCCGGCGCCGAGAGCGACTGCCTCCTTACAGACTGTGAAATTGTTATTCGATTTTTTTTTATTATTTCCAAGCAACCCAAAACGGAAAAAGTAACGAGCGTGGTTCAGCCGACCTCAAAGTTGTGCTCGCTGATGCTGCCGCCTTTGCTGAGGCTCTCCATGATGGCTTTGTTCCTGAGGATGTCCTCTTCGCTCAGGTGCTCGCGCCGCTTCCGGGACTCCAGCACCAGACCGTTGACGGCGTAGAAGTCCGCCAGGAAGTTGCCCACCCGCTCCTGTGGCACCGCGTCAAAGCGCACGTTAGTCTAATGCTTACCCAAAATGGCTCCCAAAAAAATATATATAAAAAATGCTAACATTACATATTAATGTGTTAGATCAGGTGTGGGCAAGCTACGGCCCGGGGCCACATGTGGCCCGGCAAACATTTTAATTTGGTCTGTCAAACTTGAAAAAAATTAAATGAATAAACCTTGTTCATGTTTTCTTTTCTAAAAACTGCCGGTTTTCAAAGACACACATTTTGTTGTAATGCTTTTATTCACTTTCATTTAGAAATGAAATGTATTTTTTTTCTCCGATGAGGTGAGGTTACCAAAACACTCCATCCATCTGCTCTGTCAAATTTTAGAACTCATGGTGGCCCACCAATCAAGAAGTGCACGTGGCCACGATTTGCTTCATCACAAGCATACTTGTGATGACTTAATAACGGATGCAATAATTGTATAAAAATGATTTGGAAGTAACGAGCAAGTCAAAATTTGGCAAGTTCTCGTGCGGTTGGTCTTACGGTTTTGTCCTCCCTGAAGAGCCAGCCACTCTGAGTTCGGGAGAAAGTGATGGACTTGGTGGACAAGGTGGCCGAGTAGACGTCGCTGCTCATCAAGATGTCCACCTCCTCCTCCGTCTCCATCTCAGACTCCTTCCAAGGCACAAGCGCAACCGAGACATCACGAATTGTGCTGACGCTGCTTCGGCAGCTGAAGAGCGTCTGACCTCGTGGTGTATTCTTTGGTACACTTTGGCTTCGTTGTCCAGGACCACAAAGGACTGCGAGGGCGGCGCGTCGCCGTTAAAGATGAAGCTGAGGTCGCCGCGCTGACACTTCATGTCGATGAAGTCGATGAGGGTGGTGTCCAACCTACGGAGGGAGGGCACGCTCGTATTAGAACTTTGCTCTCGTCGCATGCAAAAGCCAAGCATGGCTACCGTCACCGTGACGACGAGTGTGACCCCCCCCCAAAAAACATTAGGATGGTACCGGACGGTATCTTTTTTTTCAAGGTGTTTATGGACGCCTACCTGATGTTGATGCCCTGCTTGTAGATTTTACAAGTATCAGAGGGAAGCATCCGAGACAGGAGAGGCACTGTGACGGCAAAATTACCGATAAGCTCAGAAATCTTGACAGAATTTACATCACTTTGCCAACACGGAAACAAAATACTCACCCCAGCTTTGAAAATCCCAATGCAGCTCCAAATAAAAGTCGCCAAGCTACAAGAAGACATTTGTAGATGAGGAGTGCGCACATTTGTCGAACTCAATCAAGAAATTGTGATATTTGCCACGCTCACCTCCCGGAGAGCTTTGAGCAACTTTGGCCTTTTGTCCTCCACGCTCTCTCGGGATTGTTGCTTGAGTTTGCGCAAAATTGCTGTGACTGCGGGACAGGAAGCCACAACGCATTAAAACGGGCCTTCTATTTTTATTTTTTTTTTTAAATCACACAACCTTCAATTGACTGTTTCGCTAAAAACTGCTGCTTTGGTATGCGAGAAAATGCCGGTTGCGGCAAAGGGGGAGGGGCGCATGCAAAGCGCCGCCGTGGAGGCCACTTTTCAATTATTCACTCGGGACTTTTCTATCTTTAATGGCTCGCACGCCGAAGGCATCCCAAAACTGTTGACATGAAAAGCTTTGTGACGAGCTCCCCGACACTAAGCCGTCATTTGGGCCGCGCTCCAACGCCGCCTGGATGGCCAACGCCAGGATAATAAATGCTCAGATCAAATCCACCGACTAACACGCACAGAAGAGCAACCGACGGGGCTCCTCACAGAGGTCCAGTTCTGGAAAATGTCTCAAATACATCGTCAACTTTAGATAAGGCCCACGGCAACAGAGAGCTCTACGAGCGCAACTGGGACCAAACGCCATCCCTTCAGTTTTCTTTTCATTGAAATTCAAGACGTTCGGTGGCAATGCAATGCAAACACAAAGAAAACAGCAGGGGCACCAAAACCGAACCCAGCGGAACACCACACAGCAGTGGGAGGCAGTGCAGGACTCAAAGCAACGAAGGCCAATAGAAAAGGTTCTGTCTGCCAAGTAAACCACCGGTCCACCAGGTGCTACAAACGAGCCAACAAAAGACCGTCTTCCTTTGGTTCAGATGCTAAAGTCATGATGTGTGTACTCTTGCTTTAAAGCTGTCACTTACAAGCTACAAGAAGCGACACACGCCGATGATTTGAGGAAGTGAAGCTACTTACTCATTTGTCGATCACCATAGCTGATGGCTTCTGCCAGAGGGCTCCATCCCTGCGCATTCTTCATCTTTACTGGCGCGTTGTGCGCCAGAAGAAGAAGCGCACATTCTGAAGAATAAAATGGAACGAGATTAGCGTTAACCGTTGCATGTACCCCAGATCATCAAAAAGGGAGCTTTTGATTTGATGCCTGCTCACAATATTTAAAAGTGTGACCTAAAAATTGTGTATAAATTTAGAAAATTATTTCAAATGGCTACCGTTTGACACAGATTATGTGAATTTCCTTTATTTTCTATGTGGTTGAGTTATTCCAGAATTGAAATACGGAGTGTAGGCATCTGTCACCTTAACTTAACTGTCATCTTACCTTTGTGGCCCAGCATCACAGCCAGATGGAGAGGAGTATTACCTAAAAAAAAAAACATAACGCTAATTATTTAGAAATTGCAGGAAGTTAGGAAATGTGAAATTTGGAAGGAATAGAATGGTGAACATTTCCAAAATAGGTGAAATAAATAATTTTGAATTAGACGACTGCTCTTTAGCGTCATAAAATGATTTGCCACGAGGAGAGGATGAAAACAATGAGCTCATGGCGTTGTTCTTACCGTGCACGTCTTTCTGAGAGATGCTGTGGGTCCTGATGAGGGAGGAGAGCCGTCTCACGTCCCCTTTGAACACGCACTCGTGCACCGGGAATTCGTCGTTGCTGAGGATGATCGGATTCTTATTGTCGTCGTTGACAATTGACGCGTTGCCGTTCAGGTTGTTTGCATTCAGCTGCTGCTGCTGCTGCTGCAGTGCCGACGGTTTGACCGATTTCAGGAAAGCCTTGTTGGACTTCAAATGGTGACCGGTCCCGTTGGGGATGGTCCCGTTGGAAGTCTCGTCGAACGCGTCGACGGTTTGGGCATTTTTGTTGCCTTTGTAGTGCTCCTTGCGAGCAGCGCGTATCGTCTCACCTGTCATTGCGGCAGCAAAAGACCTCAAGTCACCAAAGATACTAGCAAACTACAATCGTCGGCATTAGCATTCAATGAAACTGAGTCAAAATGCGACTAAATGAACAAAAGCATTTAGGAATTCCGCTGCGTTACGACGACCAAACTTAACGGCGACATTAAGCTAGCAGCCGGGAAGCGCTGCTACCGCTCTAGCTAGCCCGCAATCAAAAAATGTAGTGGACGGTGGGCGCGGCTATAAAACCATACAAGCGCTTAATAATAAACGGAACACGCATCAAAACAAAACAAAGCTAAGATTCAACCACAATTACAAAAACGAATTCTCAATTCATTTTTGGAAGTTTTTTTTAATCAAGCCGGTTGAGATTCGGCGCGCTTTGCGGCAAATATTAAACAGAACGGGTGGTTCAATAAACCAGTAATTTAGCTCCTATCGCGAGATCTCCAATGAACGCGAGTCTTCAATGACGTCATTTTCACGCGCCATAATTTCAGCTCGTCGAGCAAGCTATCGCGTCTTCTTGTTGTTTATTTTTCTCTGGCGCCACAATGGCCACAGCGAAGAAAGGGAAAGGGAAGAAAGTTGTAAATCAAGAGGAACTCCGGCGCCTGATGAGAGAGAAGCAAAGGCAAACGTCTGAGAAGAAGCGCGTCGAGTCTCCCTTCGCAAAGTATAACAGCTTGGACCACTTGAGCTGTGTTCTGTGCAACACGCTGGTGAAGTCGGAGCTACTGTGGCCCGCTCACGTCCTTGGAAAACAACATAAGGAGAAGGTGGGAGAACTTAAAGAGGGGAAACAAACAACGCCAAGTCAACCGGTGAAGAGAAAAGTGACGGATGACGTCAAGGAAATCAACGGGAAAAAAGCGAAACAAGCGACGGGTGCAGGTCAGTCCGCTGCGGCGGTACCTGCAGATTTCTTTGAGAAACCGGATTCTGTCAAGAAATCTGTAGGTGTGAGTTTGCTTGCGGGTGCATACGACGACGATGATGAGGAAGAAGAAGAAAACGGGGTGACTGGGGAGGAGGGGACGACCCCCGCCGCATCTCAGCCCCCGGAAAACACCGGATTACCCGCCGATTTCTTCGACAGCTCCATCCCGTCCGCCCCGGCCGTCTCGCACTCTGGCTCCATCGTCAAAGCGGAAGCGCCGGAGAAAAGCGCTGAAAAGAAGGACAACACGGCCGAGGCGCTGCCCGAGGGTTTCTTCGACGACCCGGTTCGGGACGCGAAGGTGCGAAACGTGGACGCGCCCAAGGACCACATGGACAAGGAGTGGGAAGAGTTCCAGAAGGAGATACGACAGGTGAACACCAAGTCAGAGGCAATCGTGGCCGAGGACGACGAGGAGGGTCGCCTGGAGCGACAGATTGACGAGATCGATGAGCAAATTGAGTGTTACAAGAGAGTGGAGATGCTGAGGGACAAGAGGGACGTGGCGAAGAGAAGACTTCAGCCCAGGAAGGAGGAACCAATGGAGACTGAAGCCAGCGTGGAGGAGGAAGAGGAGGAGAATGAAGAAGAACTGCTTGGACTTTTGTCCCAGGACTGGAGGGCCAAAGGGGCACTGGCATGATTAATGTAAAAAAAATAAAACTCACAACTGACTGAACTTTTTGTACTTATGGTATGCCCAAAAAAGGAGTAAATCCTCTTTCAAATCAAAGACCACATTCATGCAATCTTTTAACTATTTATTCATTGACGCTCACACACAAAAACACCAATAAAATCTCATAGCAGCATTTTGCTCAGGAATGGGGAAGCAGTCCTCCACAGGCCATACTTGATCAATGAAAACTATGATCAAACAAATGTTTGTTGTGAGCATTTGTGGGTTAGCGTGTCGTAGGCTGACTGCTCCCCCACTCCTGATCAACACCAAAACTTTTGTGGTGGCCCAGGCCATTGCATTCCCAGCAAATTGTCTCAAACTACTTCAGTGTGGTAGACAATTATAGCTTTGTCATAAATAAATGTACATTACATAATAATCAACTTGGAAAGTACAACTTAAAATATACACATTTTGAGCTCAAAATTGTAAAATAAGTCATCCAACACCCTGAACAAAATGAAATGAGAATTTTTTTTTGAAACAGAGGCCATTTTAGAGACAATTCCGTAAAGACATCATTACGCGCCCATAAAATGATTATTTTTAAACAAATGTCAGTGCTTGAACTACCTGTTACACAATGAGCTTGGTGCATCTACCTCAGGGGTGGGGGGCCTTGATTCTATTTTATAAAGACATTCGTGGACCATATTTAATAAATATTGTACAACGATCAAAGAAATGTTCACGATCATATATTCTGAGCATTCCGTGGTAATGAGTTTTTGGGCCCGCGTGCTTTAGGTTGTTGCCCACCCCTGCTCTACTGCATGCTAATAAGCCTCTTTTATTATTGCTACATAAATTCTTAGTGTTGCCAAGTGAACATAGCCCTTCAAATCGTGTTTAATGAAAACAAAACAAAAAAAAAAATCCAGAAAGAAAATGAGGAAAAAATATGCTTATCTATTCGGATACATTAAATATATTAACTGACTGGTGAAGCTCAATCTTCTCAGTTAAGATAGGAAAGTGGCTAAAAACGGGAACAGGTTGGAAGAATCTGCTTTTAGTAGTCAAGTTTGTAGACATTCATAAAAGTCTATAAATACATTTCACACTCGTACCGAGGGAGAGCGCAAAGGGGGTTTGTGGGGCATTTTCATCCCCAAAAATCTCAGCGACTGAATGCTGTGCTGTGGTCAGTGGAGAATGACACCTAGAAGTAGGCGAACATTCTGTAGCTGAGTGGATTCGAGCTCAAGTTGTGGAGCAGGAGCTGGATATCGGACAGAAGTGAAAGAAGACGATCATTTCACACACACAAAAAAGTTGCAGCAATTCCAGAGAGCGTACGGCAGTTCCCGTTGGGCTTCCTTCAATACAGTTCACTGCAGTCCGTGGCTCGCTCGCTCACACCCCAAAAGCGGCTCTCAGCTCCGTCAGGGAGTACCTGTTGTCGCCGTCGCTGTCGAAGCACCTCAGCGCGTGAGCTTTCGGAGCAAACGGACCCAGTTTCTCCCAAAGCTCTTTGTACGTCAGGCTCGCTGGATCGCCATTGACATCCGTGAAGATCTCTTTCAGACCTGGTGCACAACAACAGGTACTGCAATTTTTCGGGAGTTTTTTTTTTTAATAAAAAAAAAAACAACATTTTAATAAATAAAAAAATCCAACATTTACAGCTGTAGCTCACTAATGCTGATGCTAATATTAGCAGCAAATTAGGCAAACAGTTTACCGAGACGACTGTCAAGAAAAATGCAACAAGCCATGTGCTCCCTTTTCGGATGCTCAAGCATCACCGTCGTGTTACCGGGAAGCAAACTATATGCTCGAAAACCATTCGAGCTACGTGGCCGGCCGGATTACAGCTCGGGGCAGTTTTGAGAGGGAAAAAAAAAGTCTCACTTTGATGAACGACTACGTGGATTGAGTTGGAGACGATTTGGATTGGCGGCGTAACCGTGTCTAGTCGACTAATCGTGGCCTCCCTCGCTTCTTATTGTACGCACCTTTCAAGGTGACTCCAGGAAGCAAGCGCCTCTTTTGGCATTTGATGTCGGTATTTCTCTTGGAGCGGTTTGGGGTGAGGAAGCGTGGGCGTCTGCTCGTCTGTGGGCCAGGACTTATTGTGGAGTTGTCTATCAAAAAATAAATAAAATAAAAATAGAGTAACTCAGGTAAAAAGCAGGAAGCAGGTCGATCGTACATTGACAACGCAGCACCTGGTGATGACGTTTTGGTTATGTGCCTCTCGCTCATCTTCTCGATTGTTTGCGGCCCGCTGCTGTTGAGTGGCTGAAATTCAGCGTCTTTCAACTGGAGACATGAGGGGGCAAAAAATAACTTCAAAATTCATAATTCAAAACAAAATCCACATTAGGTAACATGACGGTCAGCATGAACAAATGTCACAAAGCCAACGAAAAAAAAGCTGACGTTTTGTTTGGGACCGTTCTCCAAAGACGATACTCGGCTCTGGAGCTCGGCGACAGTCGATAGGAGAATGCGGATCTGCTCATCGCTCCACGTGTGGTGTTTGGCCTCCGTCTGGTTGGCCTCGCTCACGGCTTTCCTCAGGTCGCTTAAGTCCTGGGCGAACAATCGCACACACACACACATTGTTGCCTTAGCAGGGGTGGCCAAACATTTTGGCCTCAATGGAGCAGATGGATGGAGTGTTTTGGTAACCTCACCTCATTGGAGAAAAAAAATACGTATAGTATATCTCAAAAACAGGTTTTAATTTGAAATGAAAATGAACAAAAGCATTACATCAAAATATCGGTCTTAGAGTGCACCTCCTAGTGGGCACACATCAGAATTACAGAGAAAATAAAACTAACAATGTTTATTCATTTAATTTGCTCAGGTTTGGCGGACCGGATTAAAACATTTAACGGGCCGCATGTGGCCCCCGGGCCGTAGTTTGCCCATCACTGATACAAGGGGTAGCTAAAAGAGGTTCAGAGAATGGCTCGAGAAGGAACCACATATCTAATTCAGGTCTAGAGCTCAGCTTGGAGGGAGGAATCTACAACGTTTTTAGAATTTTGCCAAAGAAATTTCGCCAGAAAAGAAACTTCAAAAGATCAACGTAAAACTAGGGCAGCATCTTCCCGAAAGCGTTAACACTCCAATGTGACATTCCAACTCTGCTTTACATCATGTTAGCTGCCAAGTGACTTTTATTTAAAATAATAAATAAATAAAAAAAAATAATAAAAATAACATCTCACACTCCCCAATGTCATTAGTTATTTACGAGGCACGTCAAACCACTAAACACATCGTCACGATTGAGGCCGTTGTACAAAATGTGTTTTCATCATCTTTTCGTGGGCACATTTTGGATTTTTCTCAAATGTTTGACCTAATTTTTTACTCAGAAAGTAAGCTCCCAAAATAGACGGCTGGGCACTTGTCCCATGTATTATTCATGAAAACGCAAGCGCGATGGCGCAGAGAAACGAGCCCGGTCTTAACCTGGTGTCTTCTGCAATGCAAACGCACATCACGTATGTTGCGTAAGAATACTGTAACACATCAATAAACGTCGTCAGCCTTCGCTTTGGAGCGCAGCCACGGCAAAGTCAATCTGCTGGCAAGTCGGACTCGTGCAAGGCCTCGTTATTAAAAGATTAATAGGCAGAAGGAGGATAACAGCTGCAACAGCTGAGGACTGACAAATAGAGCAGAATGCTTCGCATGGTGCAGTTACACCACCACACTCATAAAATCCTTCGCTCATAATATTTATTACAATGAAATCACACGTTTCTTTGTGTGGAAATAGTTCCGTCGTGGCCAGAAATTTGTATCTGATCTTTTTATAGTAAAATAGTCCAAGAACTATCATAAAATGATGACATTTTAATATGTCATTTTTAAAATTGCAACACATTCAATTACTCATAAAATGTTCTCTTTTTTTTTTTTTGCTATACTGGTATGATTAAGTTTGCTGTCCTTTCCTTGCTAATTGGCTGGGACAAATCACATGATTCTTCTGACTTTTAGTTCGGCATGTGGTGGCATCCATTTTATCTCAAGTTTCAAATAGAGTCGCATTCCGCTGTGACGTCAAGGAAATAAGATCACCAGACAATTCATTAGGGACAGCGGTGAAATCTCTAGAGCTCCACTCCAGGCGACAAAATGAAATTACCGTTGTTGCCTTGAGCTCGTCGTTCGAATTCTTCTGCGTTTCGAGCGCGGTCTGCATCGTCTTCACGTCGTGCTGAACACTTGTTAACGTGCTACCGATCGTAGCCACGCTCTGAAATTGAAACAAAAAAAAAAATCAGTAAGATAAATTAAAAAAAAAAAAAAAATACTTGTTTTTTGTTTACCTTTTGAAGTTCTTCCACTGTAGTGGGCAGGCTGATTAAATCTGAGGCTGATTTCAAATTGGCCTTTAAGTGGTTTACAGCAGAGTCCAGCAAAGTGATCTGCACGAGGACAATGACAATTAAAAATAAATAAATAAATAAAGAGACTAGTACTACCATACAAATTCATATTGCTGTCACTTTCATTTCATTACAAGGGCTGGGGAATTATATTCATCTTGCAGAAAAAAACAAACAAAAAAAAAAAACGAAAATCAGTGTGTGCGCAAGTCTCCTCCCATCGAGTTGGACGATTTTAAGATGACAACGAACCTTTCGATTGATGTTGGTGAGGTTGAACCAGAGTTTGCCCAACCCTTTGTCCCCATTCTCAATGTCATCAAGCTTCTTGTCCTTATTTTTCAGGTCCTCGCTTAGTTTTGGTATTTCACTTGACGATGCCTTTTGGCCGGATTCCACTGGGGGGGAAAAAAAATATTAAAAAATCAATCACAGCAATGTTGAAGGAGTTCAAAGTTAACACAACAACATCTGGATGACAGCGGCTTTTACCGCTGTGCAGATGTTCCTTCATGGAGTCCAGGTCTTCCTTCAAGGCCATCTGCATCCATATGAGTCCAGCGCAAGCCATGACACAGGCGGCGAGGATGATGAAGAGAAACAAAGGGTAGCACACAGAGCAGCATTGACTGTAACTTCGCCTGGAAGCAGACAAAAGCGGCAGCATTAGACACGTTGCAACGCTTCTTGAATTATTCATGGCAAAAGATTTTGTCAGAGGTTTGTTACGCCACGGGGATTGTACGTTTTCATTACATGTTCGAGGATCCATCAACTACAAAGTATTCGAGCCATCTCTCACCTTTATTCTTGGACTAGACACTCTTTCCTCTTGTAATGCTACTTGTTTCTTGTAATATTTAAAAAAATCAATTGCTTTTTTTTTAATTAAGAATTGGTCTGACATTTATTTCTCAAATCATCAACATTTAATTGTCAAATATAACGCCTAATTTAGCAAAATTCAGATTCACACCGCAATCTTCCACTTTCATCTCAGACTTCTTAAAAGCTTGTCTTGCATATAAAGAATATTACTCATGAAACTTTATTAATAAATTTTGTATTATTGTAGATGTGTTCCTCATAAAATTGACCCTTTACTCATGTATACATTTTTAATTGTCATAAAGTCAGACTCCTCGTAAAATTGTACACATTTTCATTTACTCGGCTATTACTTGTTTACAATATTAAAATTCGATTCTCACAAAAGTTTTGATTTAGCATGCAAAATAACGAAATGTTAAGAAACAAAATTACAAATCATTCACACAACTTAGATTTTTTTTCTTGTTACAGTACGACTTAATTCTTCAAAAGAAATAAATATATAAATATTTCTGATATTATAACTTGGTTATCATAATATTATGCCCCTGTTGGGCTCTGTTATAAGGCCTTAAAGTAAATTATTAATCTCTGATTTGAGGGATTCTCCCCTTTTGCATCTGGGAACTTGAAAGATTCTATATAATCACTCCTTAAAATGACCATTTTACTCTTGTAAAATGTGTCACATATTAATTCAGAGCACTACCAAATATTTTTTCTTGCAATAATAAAAAGATAAAGATGTCCTTTAAATCCCACTTAATTCTCAGTTTGCTTCGTTATAAATTATTTTATTTGACTGCTGTCACATACTTATATGATGGTGACTATTGCGATATTGTTTTTACGCAAAGTTCTATTGCAAGGCGTTCGTGTAGTCCAGAATTATTGTTGATTCCAAGGTTGCATGCTACAAACATCATTTTAAGTGAGCACTCACTTGCCAAAGCTCGCTCCGCTGCTCATGCCGTTGAACTCGTCGTCATCTGAGCTGGAGTCCGATTCGGAATCCGGCGGCTCGGTTCGGAGAAGCCGGTGTCCGGAGCACTTCTTCGCCTTCTTTCTCTTGCTGTCCCCGAGTCCGATGAGGGCGTTAAGCTCCTTCCTCTTCTTCATTTTCTTCTGAGGAGTCAGCGAGCCCGCCGCGCTCGATTTAAAGCCTACTAAATCCAACGTTTTGTCCAGCTTGCTGGCTGACTAGCGGTTGAAGCTAAGCTAACGCCAGCGTTTCAAGTACATAAAGAAGCCTAGGGAAATAAACACACCGGACGACGCCGGTTACTTTCTGTCAGACGACTACCGAGTGATTATAACTAACCGAGTAACAGAACGATATTTTTTTTATTAAAACCCCCACTTCAATTAACTTGAACTTGAAAAGCTAGCGCCCGTAAAAGAAAATCCAGCGGATGGCTAACTCGGCTACATGTGACACCTTGCTAACGCCAGGGAGCGCAACTACAAATGGCTAAGGTCGTGATTCAAAGTGACTCGCGCCTGTGACGAGCAATGATGAAAAATAATAGAAACGCCATATTAAACGTCAAAACTCTAATTTGCTGCGGGTGTTTCGAGGTGTCGGTCGGCCTCGCTGCATGTAGCGTATATTGTTTAGATGCGACGTTCCAGTTACATGAAAGGTGATTGGTGGACTGATTAGACTCCAACTTCCTGTTTCTCTTTCTAGTCCCGCCCACCCCCATGCAGCATTTCGTCACGCTCACGTAACTGCCCAACTTTTTTTTTTTGCCAGTGGGACCAATGTTGACTATTTGAGACATGCATTTTTTGCAATATCTGCACTGGACAATGCAAAAATCAGACTGAAAAAAAAAGAGTTATTATTTGTTATTATGTTATCAGCGTGACGATTTGGAAGGCAAACACACTCCGCAACTTTTATAGATCCTGAATGCTCTATATTGTGTAAATATTGACTTTTGCTGCCATGTGGCTGTCTGCAGCAGGTCATCCCCAGCAAGACTCTTGGGCTGAGTGAAGGCGAGAGTCCACTGGCCTTTCGCTCTTTTTCATGGAAATTCCACACCAGCTGACCTGCTTTCTGCGGAGGAAAACTATATTCCTTTTTAACCCCTGCTGCCGCCACCCCTGCCCCTCCCCTCCAACACTCCTGCAGTGAATTACTAACAATAGTCGCCCTGTTTGAAATTCAACACAATAGCCACTGAATGCTCCTGAGCATCTCAGTTTGAGACATGACCCAACTGCTGATGCTTTATGACGCCCAAAAAAAAAAAATCCTCACATAATAATAACATGGTGCCCACAGAGAGCTAATAATATCATAGCTGAGCAGCACTAATGTGTCGGTTCTGCTGCACAAAATTAGGCAGGGTGGGGCGGGGTGTTGGTTATTGTTTTGAAGATTATAGGAGGACAAAATTCAATCAGCTTCGGAACGCCCGGCGAGGGGGACAAGCATCCCGCTGTGATTCGAACATATCCTTGCCAGCGTGAGGCCCGTGAATGAAAGAACTGCCGGTGCTTCATCTCATCACATTATTTATTTATTTTTTTTAACTCCGGGGTCACAAGGCCTGATGTCACGTCGTTGAATATGATTAGAACAGAAGAACAACACGTGTTGTGCTTTGCTCACAATCTAAACAACCATGCATTGAACTGGAATGGAAATTGTCTGCTAATTGAATGCTTTGGTCTGACACGGAGGATTTTGTGAATACAGATTATCATCAATCGGAAGCCGAGGCTGCGATCGGAATGCAAATGTTTTTTTTCTTTCTCTCGCCAGGCAATTTATCTCTCATTCACCTCGTCGAGATCTATTTTGTTGCACGCTGCTTTGGAGAAAGGTATGTTTTTATGACTGTCACACTGAAAGAAAATTACCCCCAAAAATTGTAAATATATTTATATAATATATATAATATTTTGTACAGTATATTACTGGATATTAGTATAGTTTGTAAGGCTTGTCCAGTTAACTTAAGATGTAAACGTGAGGCTTTATCGCAGAGAAATGATTCATGATTCAAAGGGTTTTTGGACAATTTGTTTAACTCTATTAAAATTGTGGATTAATACATGCAGATGAAATAATAAATGATAATAAAAACATTTGTTTGTCATGAATGACTTGACCTAAGATCAAATTTGGGATTTACTATTGGAGAAATGATATGGTTGAAAGGATTATGCTAGACTGTGAAAAAAAAAAAATCATGTCAGTCAGGTCTATTTGCGTTGGCCTGGATTTATTAAATATAACAGCATCTAATTTTCTCTTAATATTTATTAAGTATACTAAAGGGGAAGTCAACTCCCCAAAAATCTTCACAAGAATATGTTCTATACAGGCCTACGAGTCGAAACATGACATTTTGATTAATATTACGTTTACAGTCCGGAAAATACAGTAATAAATTAAAAAAATACACAAATTGAAAATAAATTAAAGCGGCGAGTTTGGGTCTTAATTCTAGAGATTATATGTATGTCGCAAAGGATTTTTGTTCGGTGGAGACATTTAAACTCAATCAGATCTTTTTTTTTTTTTCCTCTGAGTAGTCCGGCGTCCAGATTTTGTTCACTAAATTGTCTATAGATGTCAATGTGAGTGAGCTTGCTTGCCTATATGTGCCTTGCGATGGACCCTGGGCTCCAGTTGAACGCCATAAAAAAAAAAAAAAAAAATCAATGCTCTTCCCCGTGTCATGGTATTTTCTCCCGTGTGTTGTGGCATCAGCAGGGGGCAATGTTCTCCCATTTGAAGGTTTCACTGGAGTCAAGGACAAACCAGCTCACAGTCGCTGGGGAGGCTGTGCAAACTAGATCAGTTTCTCCATCACGCTCTCTCCTCGCGAGCCATAACGGGGCTTGTACGAGTGAATATTTCACATTGAGCAATAGCGGCGGTATGCATACATTCACGCAAGATGTCCCCCATCCATATTAAAAAGGTCACGTATCACCACCATTGTGCTCCCGGAATCCCATGCCCGCGGACTCATGTGGAAGGAGTGACATTAAAAGCGTCTGGCGTCACTTCTACAATACAATAGGCGCTATGATAACAAGAGCGTTTAACGCTCAATCGCCAATCAGCCGGCGACTGCGTGTGTTGGCTCACACGCGCACACGACGCAACACATTCATGTATTAGGCTCATTAAAGCAGCCAGGGGGGGGAATCAACGCTTTGATTGCATTCAAAACCTTTTTTACGCCCTTTAAAACACTCGATTTCATCAACGGTGAACCCGCAGTGGCCTCCGCTGTAACACAGCACGTTGAAAAAAAAGGGATAAGCGAAACCACCTTCCATTTTCTGCAGCGCCTTTCCACTGGAGGGTCAAGGGTCAGCCGCAGCATTTCGCAGCTGACCGGAGATGGTGCAACACGGCAGGCAACCCCAGGCTGTTGCCGAGGCCCCCGAGAGACCGCTGACTTGGCTCAGAGCAAAGACAAAGCACTGCTAGACGCTGCGACCACAAGGGGGCGCTGTCAGGAATCGCCCTTGCCTCGAGTTGCTTACAAGCAGTTGTTGGCGCGCCAGATCATGCAACATAACAAAAAGCATGAGGACAAATATATTAAGTTGTTCTCTTGTAGCTCATTTGTTAGTTTTTTATGCCATTGCTCACCCGTTGTACATTTTTTTTTTGGGGGGGGGGGCTGGTGGTGGTTGCTAGCACATCAAGAAACACTCTTACCCCCGAACTCAGGATACATTAAAGTAAAAAAAAAGGAATATTCACACTCGCCTTCACACCTGTGGACAATTTAGAGTCTCTAATGAACCGAGCAGGCATTTCTTTGGAATGTAGGGGCAAGCCGGAGTAACGAACATGCAAACGCCACAAACTTGAGAGTCAAAACCTGAATATCAGAAACAACGTGTTGTCGTATGACGAAACAGCTCAAAGGCTATTTTGATTTTTAAGATCAAATAAATATAGAAATACTTTTGTATGGAAATAAGTCATTTTGCTGATAGCCTAAATTTATGAATATATTTATGAAAACATCTAATTTCTACATGTTATTTGAAATATTAATTTAAATAATAAAATGACTCATGCTCGCCTTTTAAACCGTCTTATCTATCATCACTTAATAATAATAACTAATTCTTTAATGCAATAATATTTAAATGCTTTCATTTGATAACTTAAAATAAATCAATCAGCGTAACTAATGCGATAAATGAATAAAAATGAAATAAATATGCATAAATATGGTTTAGCTAAATATTTTTTTAACTCAATAACATACAAATCAGTGGACTATCACATAATGCTTAGTCGACCAGATTATAAAAATGTAAATCACGACACTGAAAGGTCACGCAAGACAAACTGAGACAATTTGAAACTATTTAACAAGTGTCCATTTTATGCTTTTTTTTTTTTTCCAAACAATTCCCACGTGCCTTGACAAGATCTCGGTGACAAAGCGTTTGTGAAAATACCCCGAAGATCAAGAATGACAATCAACTACCCCGCCCTGTCTACAGCTGGGCCAATGACGAGGATGGCTTTTGTTACCATGGCAACCAGGGGGTGGAGTGTGTACTTCTACTTGTGGGAGCAGAGCCCAGAGTGTGGGGGGGAAATTTGGATGGAAATTAGTGTTCTATTTTTTTGTTGTACAACGCTATTCCAAATTTTTCAGGATGCGGCGGTCGAGCTCTACGAACGGAGAAGACAGTCGACCCCTACTGAGGTCAGATGACGACCGGCGTCCATATGCATTTTATTTATTGTTTTTCTTTCTTCTGTTTGTTAGTCAGCGGGCTCGTTTCTGCTTCACGGAAGGGAAAAAACTTATCCGCCCCGTCTTTAATCAATACTCTGGTGCAGAAGCACTAAATTCATATCACATGATTGCATCTTTGATTTGAAGCGAGCTAATCCGTCGTCGGCGCGGTTCAAAGAGGAGGAAGAAGAAGAAGAAGCAGCACTGGAAGGAGAACAGAGGCACGGCTGATATACGATGCTCATTTAGCACAAAGAAAATTGGGGCAACGGGGTGTGGAAGGCATTTGAAGTTTGGCACGTGAAATTAAAAAGAGTTCACGCGAGCTGCTCAAAGCTCAACAACAAAGGAGGAAGTGGATGAAGATGATGATGATGCAGCTCATCCGGAGAAAGGAGAGGAACAATTCTCCTTTTCATCAAGCGCCTATGTGTGCCGGAGCTCAAGTTTGCACATGTAATTGTTTTCCTGGTGGACGTGCCATTAGGAAAAAAAAAACTGGCAATCGCTTGCGGCTTCCAGATTTCCCCTTGCAAGCATCTTCTAAAAACACATTGTTTCAGTTTTGATTCACTTTCTTCAGAACAAATCAAAAATGCTAAATCGATCATGACTGGTTCAAGACGCCCGTTGCTTCTGTAGCAATGGACGACACATTCTTACTGTACTTGAGTCAGAAAGAGGGCAGCAAAACAAACAAACAAAGTATTTTTTTTTTTCATTTTCACGGAGACACCAAATAAGCGTCACCGACAACGACAAGCGTGGGGCGTTCTTGCCAGTAGCAGTGGTGACGCTGTTAGTGTCAGCCGAGGAAAATGTAGTGAAGATAGAGAGGAGAGTGAACAGTAAATGATATTAACTCATTCACTGCCAGCCGAGTAAAAAAAAAAAAAAAAAAAAAAAAAAAAAGATCTTTGACGTCTTTAGCCGTCAATGGTATTGATTGTATTTTCATGAATTGTTCTCTTCTAGTTGTAATGATTTTTTTTTATGATGTAATAATTTGGTATCAGGTGTACCGGGGCCGCAGTTGTGCCTAATATTTTGGCTTCACCTCATAAAGACAAATGATCAATGATCATATTTTGCGGACTATAGGCTGCTACTTTTTTCCTCAATTTTGAACCAAGCGGCTAATACAACAGTGCAGCTTTTATGTGGATTTTCCTTTCGCCACTCGGGGCGCTCTAGAGTTCAGAAAATACGCTAAATAAATCTTGATTTTGTTTCTCTTTAATAATTTAGTCATTTTGGTGTTCCTAAAAATGTTGTATGTTTGGACCTAATAATTTGGTCTAAGCTGTTCTTAATAGTTTGCCCAGATGTGTACCTAATATTTGAGCGTACGTAATATTTAGTTTGGAGTTGTTAAGAGACACACACGCGCACACACAAAATAAATCTGACGTAAAACCAAAAATCATTGCGGTCAATTTCCTAATTTTCCAATGCCTGGAGCATCGATTGCAGACGATATGCAAAGTTCTGGCAAGCCTATTGCGTTTCTCTTTTCATATTTCCACTCTGCTGTTGTTTCTTCTTTTTTTTTTCCTGTGCTTTTTTTCCCCCTCAAATTTGCTTTCAGCAGTTTACATGTGTCTCCAAATGGAGTGGTGGAAGCAAAGCAAATTGTTCCAAGGTAAACAAAGAATGAGTCTCAATTTTTTTTTTGGATGCTTTTCCCTCCGCGATGAAGTGAAACGTGACGTCCTTGACTGTACGTGCGCACGTACAGTCAAGTAGTCTCAGCATGACTTCATCACCTCATTTGCCACCTCCACCTTCACAACGGCGACGTGTGCGCCGGTCGGCAACAGGACGAAGCCCGGCGTGTAATGTGCGAATTCCAGCGTTGAAATTGCTCGTTGCATCGAGGCGTACGTTGCACGTGTGGCCTTTGAATGCATCGGCAACATCTGCTCAGTGTTAGGCTATACTGGGGCACTATATCACGACAGCCAGACGCACACTTCATATGCTGTCATTTGTATTTGATATATTTTGGAAAAAATAAGATGTCACGTAAGACGTATTTTTAAAGCACCGTATGACCTTCTATCGATGTTTTATACGCATTTCATTTCAATCGCTTTTTTCCCAGGTGATTACAATGTGGAATATTTGTGTTTCTAAGAATAATTTACAATTTAGATGACAATATTTAGAAATTTACATATGCGCACACCTGAGATTACGGTTATTGTTTTGATATGAATTTGCTGATCATATATTCAAGCTCCGAGCTCACCGGAAGAACTGAATGTAGGATTTTTATTTATTCATTTTTTACGGCGTGTGTTTTATTTAATTTTAAATAATTTTGGCTTGAATTGTAAAAAAATAATTTGGAAAATATGTGTCAAATTAATTAAGATTTTTAAATTATAAAATAAAGCTTTGAGGCATTTACTTGATAAATGTCTGAAGTTTTCATGTTTTTTTGGGGGGGAGCAAAAATAATTCTTTATATTGCATTGTTAGGAATAAAAAAAATGTTTTTTTTTCAGTTTAAGAATATCATTTAAAAATAATTGTGCAATTGCAACTATTGTCAAAAAAACATAATGACAAATAAATATGAGTAAATATCTGAATCATTTTAGAGGGTGCAGGTGAAAAGAGTTGTTTCCTCTCTGAGAAATTTCTTTTGCGGTTGGTAAACCAGAACCTATCGTGTTCGACTGTACAGTTGACTCGCTACTCTGTATTAAATATAAAAGACATACAGTGCAAGAAAGAACACGGTGCCATCTGGTGCTCCTCTGGCTGGTCAGAAGTTCCATTTTTGCCTTCATGTGTTTGTTTGGAGCCCATCGGGAGAATGAAAAGCGGACCGGGCGTACATTTGGGTTGGACTAAAACCCTTCAAAGAATCCTCGGCCTGCCTCGGATCCTTTTGTGTACAGCACATGGAAAAAAAAAAGGTCTCCACACTGTGCACCACTTCATGCCTTATTTGTGCTCCTCTGGGCTTTGCGGTGAGCCTGAAAAAAAAAAAAAAATCGAACAGCATCTCCTCTTGTGAAAAGAGCAGTTTTCTTTTAAAAGCATGTAAGAGGATTATAGGGCCACTAATATATGCGTAACCTTCTTTTGAATACCTGGACGTATTTGCAGAATTTCGACATAATTCCACAAGAAGCCTTTAAAGCACTTTAATACTGTACATGTCACGGCTAATGTAAAGGTCTCTGAATGAAATACGAGAAGCTTGGGGGTTTTTTTTCCCAGTGCATAAACATCAGGGTGACGATTCACTACGACAAGCAGAAAAGAAAATTGAATGAATAGAACAAAAAAAACATCGCAAGCCGCATAACTTCCAAGACACACGGATTTACTTTTTTTTTCTTATCTGTTTCTTGTGTTGAAATGTCGCCCGTGACATGATTAGATAAGCGACTCGTCGTGATGAAATGCAGGTAATCAAAAAGTCGTTCCCCAGAACGCCGAAGGAGTGATTATTAAAAAAAAAAAAGACAAAGGGAGCTTTTGCATGTTCGCCTCGACAAAAAAGGCTTCTCGCACGAGCCAAGTCTTTATCAGTACCTTCAGCCAAATCACGTTTGGCTTTGTTGCTGCTTTGTTTATCTCTCTTGCCTATTTCAATTAAACACCCACAAAATATTTGCTTTTTTTTTTGTAGCTCCCTTGAATCAAACCCTATTTTTAGTAAGCGAGAGAATCTTCTCATAAAACGTTTGTATAATTTCAGACCCAAAAAAGGGACACTGTATCAGACAAAAAATGGGAATGGCTCGGTATATTTTTTTTCCCTCCCTTAAAGGGGAAGTCAACCCCTCCAAAAAATTCTTTGCAATAAAATTTTCTATGCACCACAAACGCAATAATCATCAGAATGTCATATTTCAACTCGTGGGGCTGCATAAAATATATTCTCGTTAAAAAAAAAACAATCAAGTTCAGAAATTGGAAGTGCAATCAAAGTAAATTAATGAGAATTTAATTTTTTCTTCCCCCCACCCAAAAGCACACCTAAATCTTTGACAGTAAAAGTCAAATAAAATAATAATTGCGTATGACTTCAGACAAAGAAGTCCATCTCAAACTGTTTTGAAAAAGGCCCGTTTAAATCATACCCTTGTTAAAAAGTAAAATTTAATTAACTACAAAAAATATAATGAGAATTTAGAATGATTTCAAAGCTAGATTTGATAACAATCAAATCAAATAAAGATCCTTTCAAATGATTTCACGCAAGAAACATAAATGTATAATCTAAACTCTTTTGAAAATAACAATTTACTTTTTTACGTTCTCAAATAATAGTCAATCCCTTCTCTTCGAAATTCATAAAATGAGAATTTTGTGTTTGTTATTTTGTTAGCTGATTCGAGATACGTTGATGATTGACACTGATTAGAAGACGAGAGTGTCTCCAAAAAAAAAGAAAAGAAAAGAGTGGAGTCTGTTCTTGTAATCTTTTTTTTTTTTTTTTTTAAGATTAGACACAAATCCACACATTTATGCCGCAGTCAGTTCTTTTTCTTCCTTTTTTTCCCATCCCAAAATATTCCCCTTTTATGACAAGCTTGTATGCACGCTGCTTAAAAAAAAAAGAAAAAAAAAGTCAATTGCATTTTTTTTAGTATAAATTCTCAAAAGCCGTTGAGCCGTCAATGTTTGACGTCAACTTTCGTTGACATCTACTTGTCTTTCTGTCATTGTCAGAATGAAAAGGAATCCAATCCAAGATAATAATTGCTCTCACGGAGACTGCACAAAGAAGACGCAGTCAATTAGAAATAACGACGACTCGGCGTGGTCAAAAATTTGCAGTTACGATGACGTCGCTCGGGTCTTTTTGATTTGTTTTTATTCAAGACGTTGTGTCGATGTGTTTACAGTTAGAGGTCAGGATGTGCTACATCGTGCTCGCGCCGCGCCGACTTGTGATGTGCCAGCGAGGAGATTTGGGACTCGCACGGCTACGAGTCATCTGCTGCTCTACTTTGGCTCGCAGACGCGCTGACAAGGAAGTTTAAAGAATGTTTTTATGCGTGCTGTTGAATTTTTGAAAACTCTTTCCATCCCTGCCATGAAGTCAAAAGTCTGTGGACAGCGGCGTCGTCATCGTGGGCGCGGGGGTGGATTATTATGCGAGTAAACTTACTTCAGGAAATAAAAATAAAAAAAAAATAAATAAATTAAAAAAAATTAAAAAAAAAACACGATACACAAGCCACACCAGGCTATAAGCCGTCGTTAAAACATTGCCTTTGAACCCATCAACGACTTTGCTCATTAAAACAAAACAGACCCATGAGGAAAAAAAAAAAAAAAATCTGGATTTATTTAGCGTATTTTCTGAACTCTAGAGCGCCCCTAGTGGTGAAAGAAAAATCCACAGAAAAGCCGGACCCGCATGGTTCAAAATCGAGGAAAAAAGTAGCGGCTTAAAGTCAGGAAAATACGGTGACTAAATAACCGGTTTACAAAGTCGGCAAAATATAAATATTCAAACACTGAACACAAAAGTTAAAGACGTCATTCTTTGCAAGGAACTTATTGCACACTAAATGAAAAGGAAGTGAAAAGATTGTGAATGTTTTCTTTCAAAAATATTTTGAAAAGTCTTTCGGCCTCTTAATTGCAAATATTCCCTTCATCAAAGCAGACAACGAAGGAGCTTGAACTTGAAATGTTTGGCCATCTTTGGAATCAAACACCACTCTCGTTTTTCACAACCTCAGTTTGACCTCTCGAGCCCGCCGAAACCTCAACATGAGGTTCGGATCAACGTTCCTTGATCAACATGGAGATATCAAATACTTCTATGAATATAAAATGACTTCAATTCATCCATTCAAAACTTGAACGTAAACATGTTTTTTTCTCCATCAACGAGCATAATAACAGGATTGGACGATATGAAGCAAATCCAGACAAATATTAAATCAGAACGTTCAAGTTACTGCAGTACGCGTTTTTCAAAACAGGGTATTTAAACAACATTTTGCAATCCATCCCAACTTTGCTATTCCTAAAAGTTGCTTGTGCACTTTTGTAGAATGAAGGTGTGAAAAAACAAGGAAAAATTCATAAGCAGAAACTAAGAATTGGATTTGTTTCGAGCCTTGAAATTGCGAGCAGGCAAGCTAACTGGTGATGCGCCGATTGATCGGCTGAGTGGAAAAGTTTGTGATCAGCATATGTCGATCAATGACATTCATTGACGATTCCGCCAACTGGAGACCAGCATGTGTGTGTGTTGTGTGGCGACTTTGGCCGCTTTCCTTAACAATGCAGTGGAAATTCAGATCCAATGTTTTAAATAATAAAAAAAAAAATTATAATAATAACAATTAAAAATCTAATTAAGTCTAATTTACCCATGGATGATCGGTGTCAGAATCGGCAGCATAAAACCTAAAGCGAACATTTTTGGATAAAGAAACAGTACCTTTTTTCTTTTTTCTTACTAGTTTTGTGTCCTTGATGTCATTTTCTTCAAAAAGCTTTCAGTGAACACTGCGAATGACCTTTCATTCCCTGTTTGACATTTCAAGCACCACAGAAGGGAGTGAAGTGCCTTTCACTGAGTTGGACAATTATCAAGAGGTATTATAACTCAAATGAATAAAGATGAAATTTAATGTGTTTAATGATTTCACTTTATATACTCTCAAGGTGATACGAGCTTGCAGGATGATAATGAAATAAATACATGAATAAAAAACATCCATCTATCTATCTATCAATCTTTAATGCCCACTAACTTGAAATACTTGAAAAAAATAGAAATAAATAAATGAATCAATCAAAAAAAATAATATATATCTTTAATTCCCACTCACATGTAAATTGTGAAGAAAAAGAGACAAATCATGAATAAATACCAATAAATAAAGTTTCAAAGTTTCAGTCACAAATATGAACAAACAAACATTACAAAATAAATACATAATTCTACACTCTGTTGTATTTGGAATACCAAGTAATATTCAGAATACATGTACAATGAGAAAAATATGTTTAAATAAATATAGCTGTATTTAGATACTACCGTATTTTCCGGACTATATACACACAGACACACACACACACACACACACACGTCTGCTGCAGCTTAAATAATGCGGTATATGATATTTGGATCGCCACACGTAGCTAAAGAAGGTCAGCAAAAACATTAGAAACAAGCGCCATATCAGCCACACATCATTTTGATATATTTGAAGCCGTGGAGTAAAATGTTTGTCACTTTTCACCAAAAGAAAACACGATAATTGTGAGTGAAATACATTTTGGCATCCTGGACTCCCTTAATGGCCGTGTTGCTGCCTTATAAATCCCCGTGTTGCAGTTACTTGTCATGCTGGTAGTGACACAAAGCAATTTGTCAGTGCCTCGCAGCGTTGTGCATGCACGCATAATAAAAAAAAAAAAAAAAGACAAAAAAACAAACAAGAGGGATTCTTAAACACGTGACTGTCAGCTTGTCAAGGTGTGGAGCATCGATCAAGTACGACTCAGCTTGGCAATTGACGAATATTAGCGTCTCCTTGTCGGAACAACTGCAGCGTTGTGTTCATGTTGTCACTACCCGTCTATGTCACACTACCATAATTCCTTCTCGCTCTTTTAAGTGTCTCTAAAAAGTCTGTGCAACACTGTTCAAATGCCAGAGAGAAATAATGCGCACGCACTTTGACGGGTGGCGGTGCGATGGGCATAAAACTCAGCCATTCTTTATTTTCGTTCCTGGCCAAGTCTCGTTTAGCGTGTTTTTGAATTTTGTAGGAATGTAACAATTAATCGAATATTGGTTTAAAACGGATTTAAACTGCTTAAAACACGCATCGATGTCAAAAAGAAAAACAAAATTGAAGAAAAAAAAAGAATTGAGATGGAAATTTCAATTAGAAAAGAATTTTTAATAACTATATAATGAATAATAAATGAACAAAAATAACAACAATAATAAATTTGATGTACATTTATTTATTTTCATGTTGTGAGCAAAAGCAGACTAGACATTAGACTACCTACAAGCAGGTCTAAGTTGTGGCGCATTTAGTCGAACATGATTTTGATGGATTTGATCGAGGCGCAAGCCGACAGATTCTGAGCGCCGTGGTCGTGTGTGGTGCATGTCGTCGTCTTTAGCCGTCAATGGCAGTAAATGAGTTAATTACCTTCCCCTTGACTAAGACAGTTCTGGATGAAGAACCAGCCCTAAAAGCAGTCACCCGTATGCTTCCGTGCAGGTTTGGTGATGATGACAAAATATGGCAGGAAAAGCCTACTAGAACAACTCAACTTTATTTTGTGTTAATCACTCGCACTTAAAAATGTTGGCCCAAAGTGACTGGTTCATTGTGAACACCACTTATCGTATATCCCATTTGGAACAAACTGCTACTTTTCGCAAGAACACTCTCATTTCACTGTTTTAGCCCAGTTGTTTTATGAATGTTTAATCAGTCGGGAGTGCTGATGCATGCCTGTGGGATGAAGCTTCCTGCCTTGGCATTAGCTCGTCGAAATAATCCAGCACTGATTAAAGCGCTCGATAGTTGCGATGTTTAGTAGCGTCTTCGAGTCCAAAAGCTCCCCCGTGCGCACCCCTTGAGCATCCGTACCACACAAACCACAGCAACATTAGCTAAATTAGATTAGCCTCCAATGACATGAGGAGAAAACATTTATCTCTAATCAAACGCATGCGGAAAGGGCCACGCGGATGCATTTGTTTTCATTGCATTCGTCAATGAAGACAAATCACCACAGGAGATAAAGATGATTTTTCTTTTTTTTATGATATTAAACCTTTGCGCTACGACACTCAATCAAGGAGTCGTACATGTCGGTGAACTCAAAGTGGGACTGCATCATACTGAGAGCTGTTTTGAATATTCTGGTTGCATATTTTATTTATTTTTTCCAAAATATTGGGGACACAAATCAGTGTCCCTCTTGAAACAAATTCAACCAGAATATTCTGGGAAAGCAAAACCTGGATTGTCTTTTACTTTTTTTTTTTTTTTTACATTTTCCTTCATTTAAATTATTTTATTTAAATATGTTTAAACTGCAGGTCAATTCTGATATTTTTGTTTGAACACAAATAGTGGAGCAACACATGGAGACAGACCATATACTGCAACAATACTCAAAGGCATACATTTTCTTTTCGTCCTTTTTGCAATATTATCACCAAGTTTGTTGCAAAACTCTTCTTTGCATCTTTTTCTATATTTCGGTCTTACACAGCTCAAAAATGGACAAGGCACACACACACCAGGAGACGCAAAATGTCCATTGAATGTTCACTGTAGTTACTGCGGTAAAAAAACTTGAACGGAGCTTCCATCCACTGTATTCACGTGGCGGAATTTGGCATCCGTCTGATTTGATTGTGCAGGTGTACCTAATAAAGTGCCCATGGAGTGTTTCAATTACAAGTTAATGGGAGGACGGGAGGGAGAGTACAAAGCGTGAGCCATTAGATCTGGCAGGCAGCAAGCGTGGAAGAGTTGCACCTCTGCCCAAAGCCCCGAGCTTCACCGTGGGGAGAGATTAACCCCGTCCTCTGTCGTTTGATGTTCTCGACTGATGTAAACTCTCCCACACCAGCCTCATGCTAATGCTACTTCATGTGTGATATATACTCCCCACACACCCACACACCCACGCACACATGCGCACACACACACGCACTACCTGCAACAGCCTCCAGCCAAGCATGATGTCACTTTTCGCCCTGCAGAGAGACTAATCAGCCCCCGCTCGCATGCCTGAAGGCGCCCCCCCCCCCTTCCCTCCTCCCACCATCCCCCGCGAGGAGTTATCACGCTTTGATAGTTGTCTTGGTGGCAGCTTATTCAATATGTAAGACCACTTCAGACCCCACGCGAGCCCATAACAAACACACCGGATTGTCGTCAGAAGTGCAGGAAAAAGGACGCCACAAGCTTCGCTCGTTATGTCGCCGCAGCGCATGCATTAATATATCAAAGCAGACAATGTGCAACGCCAAGCGAGGATATACACTCAAAGGCCACAATATTAGGCACACAATCGAATGAGAACCACATCAAAACAGTCGGGCTTTGGAATTGAGTGAGTACCCGTCTACTCAAATTTAGTATTGCATCTGCATAATTTTGAGACTAAAAACACCAATCTCGCCGTCAGTACACGCCGTCAGTTGGCAACGTCGAAAAAAGTCTATTAGTTGTGAGTTGTAGTGGACTGACATTTACGCAAATTTGGGCAAATTAGTGCGTGTGACTCGAGGTGAAAAAGCAAACAGGCAGCTTACAGCTGATTGGCTGCTACAAGGAACCAATCGGATAGTGCTGTGGACAATCTGCTTCTGCAGGCGGGGCCACGAGCACAGCAGTGAGAGAGAGAGAGAGAAAGATGTGTGCTGCAGCGAGCCAAAATAAACCATCTTTTAATTTATCGGCCTTGAATAAGGCCAATGCCGATTATCAGCAATTTGCCAAATATCGGTCCCGATAATCGACCTGGCCAATAATCGGTCATGATTTCATCATCATCATCATTTTTATTATAAGTGAATTGTACTCTATGGAATTGGCGACTTGTTGTGGCTCTCGTTGCTTGTGAGGCTTGCAAGTCATTAAAAGGCAAAGAAATGTACATTCACATTCACATGCGTGAACACACACCGATCTCAGTGTGCCACTTCCTCCTCTCCTGCTGCGCCTTCTTAAACCTCTTCAGCCTCCTCGCAGGGTGCAAAACACTGTGCTCCTTCCTCTTTGTCATGCTAATAGTACGAAGCCTAACTGTCCCCCCATTTTGCCTGTCAACTTGCATTTATTGTTTTTTTTTTTTGCTTTTCTTTCTCCGACGTGTACCATCGGGTTCACCCAACCTCCTGTAACCAACGACATTTCACGGCTGGGCCTCTCACTGCCTACACAGGAACGGACAGAGAAGATTTCTTCTCGAAAACCTCAGCATCGTACCTCCACCAGTCCATTCTTAAAATCCCACGCGAGAGATTTTCATTCTTCTCCTGACAGCACCAATAAAAAAAACAAAAAAAAAACAAATCAGCTTGTTTTTGTGGCGCTCCAAGCGGGGGTTGCTCTCCCTGGTTTCACCGAGCCACTTCATCTGAGATTCCACATCTCTGCCTGGTGGCTTCTCCTCATTCAGCGCTGTGAGAAAGTCCCCCACGAACAGCTCCCGCTGCTCTTACTATTAAGCCCGTTTGCTTGATGTTATGACAAGAAAAAGCAGAAGAAAAGTCGTTCATGGCGCTGCGTTTTATCACACATTTCTGCCGAGAAGCTCTGAGAGGCGTGTTAAAGCTGCGATGGCATTGTTCTCATTCTTTTTTTTTTTTGTGGCTGGCTGCTGAAGGGCATGCAGAGGTTGCGTTTTATTTGCCTGCAAAAATGCATTCAGCTCGTAAATGTTCTCAAATTGTGGCCGTTCTCCACTTGAGGCTAATTCCTTTCGTATCTACCCGCCAAACTATCGTCGTAGGAACCAAGCCACTTTCTACCCCGCCTACCTATCAAGCTACTGAGCAACCGACTGATAACTAGCAATGAAACATCAACATACACGTGACGTATTTTGAACGTAAAGGTTTTGCAACATAATCTGCCATCTTCAATATTATAATTAGTCAGCAGTTTGTCATTTCCCATTCAAATAATGACACATGTGCATGTATCTTGTGGAATTACTGAATATTAATGTAAGACAATAGCAAATATACGAGTGAGGGTACGCCAATTACTTTTTCATTGTACACACACGCACACGCCAGCGTGATTAACTGACTTGATTAAAAACAACCCCCCATGAGCACGTTCCATTTAAATGCTACTAATGCAGCGCGAGAGAATAAAAGATGGGCCTCTTTTCAGTTTAAACTATACACTTATTCATGATCCTCCGCCTGCAAGAGTGTGTGGGTGTGTGTGTGCGTGTGTTTCCCTGGGGTGGCACCTCTCCCCAAGGGATCACACAGCCTCATCGGAATTCTTTGACCCGACTCAAAGGTGACAAGCCCCAATAGCTGTGTGCATATATATATAGACATATATATGTGGAGAGAGAGAGAGCTCGATCTATGCAAATGTTTCTGAAGGCCAATGATGTGTGCAGTCACCACTGAGTTGAGGCGCTCGACGGACTGTGCGATAGTGACGCGATACAGAACGATAGCCAGAAAGCAAGCGACCTGTTTGCCGCCGCCGCTTAGCAGGTGTGTCGCTGAACGTAATCGTCATAAAGGAAAGCGACGATATCCGTCCTTGGTTCTTGTTTGCATCAGTTTTGTCCTCGAACTTGTTGTGCATTTGAGGCTGCCCGAGTGGTTATTTGCACTGCATGCATATTGCTTATTATAGTCGGCAAAAAGTGCTAAAAGTAAATCCCCATTCCTGAAATTGATTTGATTTCATTACCGTTACCTCCTCTGAAGAGATTCAATCCAAAAGCTGTCTCAAAAGGTTGTTCATTTTCATGTCTTTTAAAATTCAATGAGCGCAAGCAGATTATCTTGCTGAGGATTTTTTCGCTTTTCCTGCGCGAGCGGGAGTGACCCTGGGGAACAGGCTTTTTTTTTTGCTGTATAAGAATAAAATGTAATTGCACATCCACTACACTCGTTGGCAGTGTTGATTTCTTTTTTTTATTTCAGGCAAATTGATACATTTCAAATCCTTGTTGTTACAGACAAAAAAAACAATTGTAATATAGTTATTCTTTGTTATAAAAAAATCTATATATTTTTGTTGTTGTCTTTACTGTTAAAAATTATACAATATTGTGCAGAGGTGCACTTGCAACAATTTTCTAAACAAATGATATCGGAGAGTTTATGGCACAAAATCTTTTCTTTTTTGTTGGTGGGGAGGGGGTGAGCAAATTGGAGAAGCACCATCTAAAATCTCATTATTACAGTTGGACATGAATTTTAACCTTGACAGTTTTACAACAAAAACAAGAAAAGGAAAAGACAAATCGCATTATTATCTGACTTTGAAATTCCTCACTCCTGTTGCACACCAAGAGACATGCTGTATGCTTTCTTTAAGAAAAGTGGTTTCTGATTATTTATTTTTCGGGGAGTGTCTGGGAAGGAAAATCTTTAATTACGTTCTGCAAAATTTTATAAATGAATAATTTTGTTCTATAAACACAACAACATTGAAATTTAATACAATCCCTCCAGGGAAGCGACGGGGTTAGGTTGTGGATGAGAGGTTAAGGTTGCGGACGGTGCTTATTTTATGTTGTTTTCAAAGTAAAAGTTTGTTTGTTTTGTTTTGTTTTTTAATGATGGTTGTCAGAAGTGACCAATAAAAATCAACCAGGGATCCGTTTTGTCTCCCCTGAGTGAGAGTGTGCAAGTGTACCTAATGATTTGTCCTCTGAGCGTCCACATACGTGTGCTGCCGTCTGTCACGCTGTCGTGTTTGGATGACACGGTGATTACGGTGTGATGTAGGGGTAGCACGTATCAAGCTGTCCTGACAGCACGGGGGCAAAACACACTCCATGCTGAGACCAGGATAATCCAGAATACACACACAAGACTCACACTAATTCACTCGGGGTGCATATTCAAGCGCCGCACTGTTGGGGTCACTTACAGTTCAGCCTCCCAAATTGCTGGTCCTGCAGCGAGGAGCTGATGAGAGACGAGCTACAGAGGCACAGTCTTATTTATATTCCGTATAAAGATTTAGCCTGACTCATCACGCCGCCGCCGCCGCGGGAGGAATTATTAACAGTTCTGTCGCATTTCACCGCAAGCAAAAAAAAGAATATATTATTTAAAAAAATGAACAAAGAGCAATTCATTAATTTGCATTTGAAGAGCAAGAACGCTTGGTTCTGCATAATGACTTCACAAGTTGAATCACTGTTAGAAATGCAAAAAGTGCCAATCAAATGTAGACGAGGCTTTATCCACATTACGGAACACAAAACTCGGCTCGGTGGACAACGACACCATCAAAGGCATCGTATTCCCGTATTTTACTCTGGGCCATCAAACTTTACTATGTGAACAACTACATTACCAACGATTTTGTCTTCTCCCAGATGACTTAAATGGTGCAGAATGGACCAGAACACGATACTGCTACACCAGTGCTTCTCAATTATTTTCTCTTACACCCCCCAGCAAGAAGAAAACAATTCGCGCGCCCGCCACTCCCTCTCCGCCACAACTCTAAATGATATCATTTTCTTTGCAAAAGAAACCGACACCGTCGAGTTAATCCTGACTGCGCACAACGGGCAAGGAGAGTGCCACTGCCCACTACTGGAGTGGATTTGCAATTACACTTTATTTTAGTACGGCGGGAAAAAAACTTGTTTGCCAAGGTTACACCCCCCCCCCCCCCACACACGCACACACTATTTGAGAAGCACTGTGCTACACTATCAACAGGGGCACAGCACACCTATTTTCTAACCCGTCACAATTTACAATCCTTCTTATCCCGTCATACCTCAGCAGACTCAAGGTTACAGAAAAGGTATACACTGGAGAAGCAAAGTCTACACGACCACGAGCTTCAGGATTTTGCGAAGTGATTGTGAAAAGCGCAGTCGAGCCAGCGACGATCAATCAAAGCATTTTTTATAAATGTCCCGTCGTAGTGTGGCTGGGGCCCATCCCAATTTCACCGGCAAAGTCACTCGCATGGTTTTTTTTTTTTTGGGCCCCTGAAAAACAACACCAAACACACCCACGAGTTGAGCAGCTTCCTTCAAAGCCACGTCATAACATTGTCACGACCCAGATTTCATCAATCGAAAGTCTCCCGCTGAGCGAGATGAGACAATAAAGTTGACTGTTTGATTCCCGATGCCACAAGCCGCAGCGCTCGCAGCTGCCTCGTGTTTGAGGCGCTCTAATGTCAAGCAACGACTCGCGGGAACGTGAAACAGCTGCCCATAAACTATTTTTTTTTCTCCATTTTTTAAAGAAAAAGAAATGACAGCTATAGTTAGACCGTCTTTGGGTCGGTAATCTTTATTATTGCTTGTGCGGCGTTTCCGCGACTCTGCCAGAGCCATCGCATCTTAAAAGGAAGGACGCGGCAGAACATATTTCATTCCATTTCTCCGGATTCCTCAAGGACTTTAGACTTTAGAGCATGCTCTCTGCTGACATGAAAAATTCAATAAAGGAATGAAAAGCCGGCGCACTCGCGTCGCCAGTCCAGGATGCTAAATCATCACGTCAAAACTTGGAGCCAATCAGGCGAATGGGAATTGATGGAAGCTATTGGAGATGTAGTTGGAGCTTTGACTCGTTCCTTGGGTGACGCCGGCACCGCTAGAGGGCAGTACACGCACTGTCCTCGTCTCCTATCCTGGCTGCAGGAGGTCCGAGGGGATTTTGGCCCGGGCTCGCCGCCACATGTTGCCTTTTGCTCCAGGCGACGATTATCGCCATATAGCAGCGGCTACTGTTACAAAATGCCTCTGCGGCTTGCAGAGCCGGCCAGATCCTGATTGGCATGTCGGGAGGCTCCTTCCCCACATTTCCTTTTAACCACTTCATTGATAGAGAAAATACACACTGACATCAGGGAATTTAAGTCGCCGCTTAAAGGCCTTCCAAACCAAACAGCTAAACTGGAAGCCGTCGAGAAACACGGAGTTGGAAAAAAAAAATCACGTCGGATGAGGATTTTCGGTTCACCACCACTGCATGACTAATTAGCAGAATATACTCGTGTGAACACCAAAGATCAGGCTTTACACTTGTCACTCTGCTCCAGATTATTTTTTTTTCTGGCTGGTGCTTCACAGCTTCACTATTTCGCAATGTCATTTTTTTTAATTGTCTAAAAAGCCCCCCCCCCACTCTCCGCCACAACCATAAATAATACAATACAATAAAAAACAACTTTAATTATATAGCGCATTTCACAACAGCTGGAGCTGCAACAAAGCGCTTTCCATATGGTGTCATATAAATTAGCGGCAAATTAGCACACAAATTAAAAGACAAACAAAGACGCTGAGTGGAGCGAAGGACGTTCAAGAGCCGATTGGCTGCCACGCCGCGATGTGAAAGTTTTTTCTTTTTTAACTGCGCCAAAAGGGTACAAATCATTTTTTATTTTATTATTTTTTTTTTTAACCCAAACAGCTAAACTGGAAGGTTTTGCAGCTCGAAATGCAAGAATATCACGATGGATGAGGATTTTCATTCTCCATTTCACCATCACTTTGTGAAATATGAATATCGTCACAGTGGCAAGTCATACCGCTGCTATTTCTCAACGTATTCCGATTTAATCCAAGGACCAAATATGCAACTCAATTGGGGCGGCTGAGCTGTTATCGATGCCAGTCTACTCGTTCAGAAATATTCAAGTTTTTCCCTCCACGAAGCTTAAAGAATTAGCCCGGCTCGAAAAACAGCAACAAAAACAAAAATAAATGTCGCTCACGGTCACATGGGTCCAATTTTGAACTGCATCTAAAGACGATTGTCATGGCGTATATTAATCAGCGACCAGTGACTCATACGCTTTGTCGTTCATCTTTATGTCTCAATGGCTTCGCTCTTTTCAGAAGAGATTCCAACTCGGTTCAAGGGGAAAAAAATCTGCAACTCATTTGGGACGAGCGTGCTATTATTGTTCTCGATCCAAACAGTCAATACTTTCAGGATAGACGACTTTTCTGCGATATGATCAAAGAGCAAAAGCGCAATGATGCCATGGCGTTGGCAGACGCTCAAAGCATCCAGTAAGACCGCAATTACTGGATGTCATTGCCTAGTTTTTGCCATCTTATCATAATAATTAAAATAATGATAACATTGCTTTTCTGAACAATCAAGACACCGTTGAATTAACCAGTGTGATAATCCTCAATTGTTTGACATTTTATAACTTTTCCGCCATTTCAAACCGCGAGTCCTATTAATGGCATACAGTCATCCGTCTGTTTTTTGCTGATGCGCTTTTCAAAAGGCGCATTTAATAATCTTGCTTACATCTGTTTCAATTAAACAGTGGCATCATTAGCGCAACCAGGGCGTGAAGCTTGATTTGCGTTAATGAGTTGGAAGAGAAATAGGAAGTTTTCCCAGCATGCTGCGGGAAAATGCAACAAGCCAAAGATGTTGGGAAAGCTTATGAGGAAAATGAAGTACGAGGCGTTTAGCATTTTGCAGCCAAATGAGCGGCACAGCATGCGAAAAAAACAAGACCTGCTGTTGCGCACTTATGCAAACATGGCTGTCATGCTGTGCTAAGAAAATGCTATATTTGGTTTGCTGGAATTTAAAAGCAGCCGGGGGGGGTGATCCGGTTTGATTATTTGCTTCAAATCCAAGAAAAGCACCTCAGTAACCCAAAAACAAGTTTTGTTTGATTTAGATTGAATACATTTTGCAATAAAAGGTTGATGAAATATGAAACAACACCTTATCTCCTCTAGTAGTGGCCCCGACTCAAGTAGCCGCCATCTCAGTGTGTCGTCAAGACAAATAAACGCCTTTATTGAAGAGACCGATCCCAGAAGGAAACAAACGAGTAGAAATTACATCATAGTGAGTCAATGCTATTTTTCACACGTCACGTTTGGACAAAAGAGTTAACTGCTGAGCCCATGTGAACACTTTTGCTAACCAAAACAGCAGCACAGAAGCATTGAAATTGATTTTTAGTTTATTAAAGACTTCCCTTCTAGTGGAAATGAGTTCCCTGTGCCGCATACCGCTAGACCAGTGCTTCTCAATTATTTTCTGTTACGCCCCCCCCCTAGCAAGAAGAAAACAATTTGCATTTTTTTTTAAGCGTTGGGGCTCAACTCAATTGGCCCGCCCCAATCAAAATGGGCCAATTTCAGCGAGGCTTGAAACAGAGAGTGAAAAGTGTACTGTAATACTTGATCCTTGGTATATTTTGACCAAAAAATGTTGAATAGCAAAACAAAAGTCTTGGGAACTGTTTTAAATCATTTCCAAAACAGTCAATAGACTTGGAATGTCGTCAAACAAAAGATTCTGCTCACACTGCCCCCGCCCTCTACTTGCCATCCAAACAAGATTTTGTCACCAGAGGCCCGAGGCAGACTTTGGTCACAATCATAGTTGTTGTGGTGGGTGAGGGAGGGGGTTTGGATTCTTTTAGGAGGGGGGTTGTGCCAGAGTCATCCAGCAGTGGCCTCTGTCTGTCTGTCATTTTCCCTGTCGTGCATCCTGTGGGAGCGAGCGCTTTGGACTCGAGCTGCATGGCCACATCAAACAATGGCTTTTTGTTGAAAACAAAGCCAGGGCAGCTTGCCTTGGAGTTGGGAGGGGGGGGGGGCTCTGTCGCTCTTACTCCCCCCCACCTCAAACTCCATCTCTCTCCTCCGGATGCTGTCTGCCTCCCACAATTCCGGACTGTCAGATCAATGCGTGCCAGCGCATCTCAAGTCTCTTTATATTTGCACTCAAACATGACGACGGCCTTCCAAACGTGTCAAAGAGCCGTGTGACATACCTGGCGTGAGTTGTTTAACGGCCGCCGTATGCCACTGGCATGTGCATGTCGGTAACGCGTGTATACATTCTTCACGCTGAGGCTGATTACTTTTATCGTTGCGTAATCGCGACGCTCTCATCACAGACTGTCGGAGCAAACAGCCAGAGTCTATAAATAAAATGTCAGCTTGCGTCTGCTGCTGCATTTAAAAGTTTGGATCTTGGCGATGCATGGCTTATGACTTCAACATATTAGTCTGCGTTTAGTTGAACGCTCCGCTTTATTTTACGACATCTTCTGTGATTTATGGCCGTCTGGACTTGGCTCACTGGCAGGCTCGTATTGTAATATTCGTGTCATTGTTCGATAAAAGGCAGCTTAGACTATTTAAATATGTCAGCTCATCTTTTAATGTGTGGCATGTAGACTGAGGGTAATAAATGCAGCTCCAGGTTTGATAAGCCAAATGGAGGTGACCTTCGTAGCAATTTTGACTAATGGCCAGCCAGCAGCGGGAAATTGATCTCATTCCGAATAGGGATGCTTTTCAGGTAAGCGCATTTGTGAGGCTGGATACACACTGCACGGTTCAAATGACACAATTTGGATTTTATGCTCTCAAGTGGCATGACTGCGATAAGTGCCATTGGAGTAAATTCAAATTATTTTCAGATAAGAATCAGGATTCTTCCAAATAAAAATAGGGTAGGCTCCCGCGATGCCAACGAGGACAAGGGAGAGAAAATAAAAGGATGGTCGGTCATCAACTTTAGTTTTGTCGCGGCCTGGTTGATTGATCGACGATAGCGGATTTTGTTCACGTTCAGTTTGGGCATCTGCAAACCGGCTGTTTCATGTATTCTGTCAATGTAAAGAAAGCAATGTCGGATATGGGACACTTGAAGTGCGCGTGGGAACAGACAGTCCCCACCCCCTCCAAAAAAAAAAAAAATGACATCCTCACTTGGATCAAAATTGTGAGGGAGAATTTTTTACTACAGTGTCAGTAAGGTTTGAATCGGGTTTTTTTAGGACAGGAACTTGCGGTTAGCATAACACAATAATACATTTGCGTTTACATTGAACTGTTTAGTTAAGAAAGTAAAGTTACACTAAAAGGCTGGGAAGTCGATTCAAATGTACATGTTTTTACGAAAATCCCCAGACTGTGACTGTTGAAAAACTCCCTGCTTAATGGAATGTATGTAGCGATGCTTTATGGGCTTGTAAATGCTAAAAAGACATTTCACTCGTGGCATGTTTATAAGAAAAAAAAAATGGCGGCGGTCAAACCACTTAGGTGTACTCCATAGTAGGCAAACACGGCGACTGTTTGCAAATGGCCGTTTCTCTTCCAACAGATTTGTTATGAATACCGCAAACAACACAAATCACTTTTGACCCTTTATAAAACTTCGCCGCTCTTTCTTTCTTTCCTTTTTAGCTGTCTAGGAAAAAAATTGCTTCTTTTTTTTTTGTCAGGTTTGCACCATTGCTATTCTGAATCAGAATTCCTCAAGTGCAATTATAAATACCCAATAGGCTGATATTTTTTTTTGCTGCAGCCTGGTCCACGTTTTAGCTTTTATTTCCAACTATTTTTATCTGCATCAGATACGTACAACAACTTATTTGCACCCATCCATTTTTTTATGTGAGGAAAAAAAGCATTGTAACAGGTGAAGACTACTTTTATAGGAGTTTAAAAGTAATAAACATGAAATCTGCAGCATCGTCTGTGGGTGAAAAACAAGCAATTGGAAATGGAGTGCAGATGGAAAATCCATCAGAGCAATTTCACGAACATTGGCCACAGTCAATAGAAACATTTAGAATGCCATGAAAAACAGCGGTCCCCTACCTTTTTTTCCACTGCGGACCAGTTCATACAAGTCCATAACTTTTCAACACCGCCAACCGGTGTCGGGGGCACGGGGGAGGGGGGGGGGGAGCTGGCACTTGTTGCTAATGCTAACGGCTAGCTGCTAGCCAGTAGTAGCCACTAACACCCGTGACTTGTGTCGGGTCATACAATGACGCCGTAATAAACTAGCGGTTTTATTGGCGTCCTAAATTAGCGACTGAATATAATTTTGAGACGCCGTTGTGATCATGTTGGTGGCAACGATGTCGTGTCAATTAAAACTGCGGTAAAGCAAACGGAAAAGTCAAAAACGGAAGTCAAGGTAGTCACCACGAGGGCTAACTTCAAAGTAAAAGTCAACTAAGGCTATTGTATTGGCATCCAAGTATTATTTGTCATGCTTTATTTTGAAGTCAGCCTTTGCGGAGGCGGGGTGTTTGTCGAGCATGTTTACGGCATACTTGAAACGTCTGTCTTAAATGACGGTGTCTGGACAAGAGACAGACAAAATCATTCATTTGAGGACTCGTTTGAGGTTTAAACTTCTTCTGTTGCTGTTATAGTCATTGCGGACTAATGAAATTGCCCTAATGTGATCGTGCAGTTTTATTTTTATCAACCATTCCGTGGTTCGTGCTCAGCCTGAACCGTGGCGCTTGGTCCGTACGGGTCAAAGATGATCCGTTGCACCTCTAGTCACGGGTCCAGCATAGATGGATGGAACAGAGAGAAGCCTGTCACTTTGCAATTTTTTTAGACTCAAATAATAAATAAACCACAAGTGCTGCAAGTTTTTTTTTTTTTCCATCTGTGCGGCCTGCCACGGACCAGTCCAAAGTCGGGGACCTCTGTTGAGGGCTTCTTTTCCGTGTCCCTTTCAAGTAGAATTCACAACTCAAGACATTTAAAAAAATAATAATAAACTAACCAAAAAAGCAAATGTAGCTATCATGACTCTTGTTCATTGTTCACTTCCGTAGGTTTGAATATGTGTAACTCCCCCCCTCCCCCACCAACCACTCTCTGCCGCAATAATAACAATTTCGTTGCAAAACAAACCTACACAGTAGAGTTAATACTAATGCAACGAGAGCGCCACTGCCCACTAATGGAGTGGATGTGCAATTACACTTTCTTGTAGTACTGGAAAAAAAGCATGTTCCCCAGTGTCACTGGTCACCCAGAAGGCCGCACCCCACGATTTGAGAACCACTGCCCTACAGTATGGGAGCTTGAATATCAAATTCAGTTTCTCCCAGGATAAAACAAATTCTCTTGAGGATCATTTTTCATGGCTCACTGTGCAAATTTAACCAACAAGACTGACCGAACGGTGAAATCGCACTTCTGTGGTGTAAAGGTGTTGCACCTTGCGAAGGTGAACCTGTCTCATGCTCGTGGATGACTCAGCTGCGCTGGAGCCCCCGCTGGTGCTCCATTAACAAGCACCTGGCCTGCGTTTGATCTAAGATGCCAGACTGAAATGTTTTCACGCTCAAGCAAATGCTAATTCCAGTCTTTAGTGCTTCTGACTCGTACACGGTACGGGTCGCTGATTGCACTTTCGGTGATGCTTCAGGTTGCTTTCACACAAGTAGAATCCCTTGTCTCTTTTAATCTACTCCGGTCCAATTCTTCCCCAGGCGAGGTGGATTGGGCCAATCAGGTGTCAATCAGTCCATTTTCGTCCGAGGTCTTCACAATTTTTAATGACAAATCCATTCGTTCATTAGTGGAATGTTTGTCCTCATTAGGGCTGCAGGTGAGCTGGAGCTCATCCCAGTTGAGCACTCAGCGAAGGCTCGGAAGGGGGGTCGTGCCTTTTTCGTCGCCGGTTTCGCACTTTGGAATGACCTCCTGCTAAAAGTTTGGCGACGAAAGAAGAATTCGACAACCGAACAACCGATGCGTCATTCGTTTGCTCTGTTGCCTTCCAGATTTTTGTTGACAATCCAGAAGCTCCATTTTTGATTTGACCTCCACAAAACCTTCCTCTTTGCATTCTTGTGACCAATGAGAGCAACAGGAGCAACCTCACATGTTTGTTTTTTCTCTCGCACGAACATTTTTACAAGCTCCTCACCAACTGTAAGCTGTAAATGTGAAAAGTGCTCAGGAGCTCAATTGAAATGCCGGTCGGTGCAAGTCGCAGCTGGGATGAGCGCTCCGCTATTAACACCAATAATAGTCGGGATTGAAAGGGAACCGAAGCGGGGGTCGCGAGGGGGGGGGCTTGAAATGCTCCAGAGGCCCTGAGAGACCGGAGCCATGTGTCTCATGTATGGCACCAGCGTATATTTCAACCATGCAGATCTTCCAGCAATTTGAATAGCCGCTTATTTATGCGTCTTGCAAACAACTGTTTCATGAATTCCATCTGGCTCCCATTGTTGCCGGTCTGCGCCCTCTCCGCCAGGATGGCTGACGTCTTTTTTTTTTTAAACAAGCGGATATGGAACAACCTGCTTCACTGCCCCAAACGATCCCTCGGGTTTTTAGACCGCTTTTCCTTTTTTTTTTTTTTCCCTCAGATTCCCTTCTCATACCAAGCGAGTCAAGGGCACTCTTCTGTTTCCTGGCTTCTGCAAACCTGCAGAGGTCAATCACTCTAAAAGCCAGTGGAAGAGCGCAGCGGGGGAGCAGATTTATGTCCTCTCGCATTCAACGGAACCATCGGGACATTCGTTTTCAATAAGAAGCATGACGTCTTCCAGCGAAACGTCTCCTTCAAAGAAAAAAAAAGAAAGAAACTTCGGACATCATTTGTTTGGGTTGTGACAGAAAAAGGGGGATTAGCATCTTGTTAACATTATTTTTAGTGGCTGTGTTTCAGATGAAGTGGAAATGATCATGGACTGTATTCAAGTATGCGCATGCTAATCACACACCGGGTTTCCATTTAAGCTCCACATGTCTGCTGAAAGGAACGGAGGGAGGGAGGGAGGAATGGGGGGGGGGGGGGGGGGGGTGAGAGGCTCGGATCAATTGCTGAGCACATGTTCCAACGCCCAAGTGCGGCAATGGGAAGTCCGCACGTACGAAGGAGGGCAGAGGCCAGTGGCTTTAATTAGCTCGCTTCAGCACATCTGCATGAGGCCGACTTCAAGCCTCGGCGGCGCGGCCCGGCGCGGTCCGACGTGGCCCGACAGTCACGGACGCGAGCCTTTAAACTCACTCCCCCAAAGGGAGTCTGTAAAACGTCATGTGCCGCTGGAGTCGAAGGCTTATCTGGTGGCCATCAAGCGCAAGAATGCAACCGCATGCGTGTATCCTGCAGATAAAATCGGTTTGGGCATTTTTTGGGGGGGGGGGGCGGGGGGGGGGGGGGGGTCATTTGAGAAAATCGACTCAGCATGTAAATCCTTTTGGGTGTCCTTTTTGTTCTTTGTTGGGAAAAAAACAGGATGGAGCTTTTGTATTCATGTTCAGTTGCAGGAAATATTTTTTGAAACAAGAGATGTCGACTTTCGGTGCGATTCATTTTTGGCAAGGATCTTGCTGGATTCAAGGACTCCGCAGCAGACATCCTGATTTGGTGGACTTGCCTTCCTATTCTACCTGCAAAAAAAATGGGAGGGGCATCTATATGAACCGCTGCAGCTTTTTGGCTCTGTGAAATAAAACGGCACAACACAATTGTGTTCCACGTGACTTGATTCAGCCAATCAAATCAGTTCATTCAAGCCAGTTTTGGGATGTGGAAAAAAGTGGGCGTGCACAAGCAAGCAAACGTTGAGGAAAAAAGGAAAAGCCAGTATTTTTCTTGTCACTAAGAAACTTTGTCGAAAATAACAGCGACAAAAACTGCTTGTGACCATTAAAATATATATCGTGAATATCTGGCGAAAAAATATTTGCGACATGCACAAATAAACGCCAAACTTCTCCACTCGATGAGATACAAAAAAAATAAATAAATAATGCTAACTGCTAACAGGAAACTCACCAATAAATGACAAATTTCCAAATAAACAAAGTCATGTATTCAATAAATAAAAGACTCAAATTTTGCAATGTATAGCATCTTAAATATTTTCTTTTTAGGAAACGATAGGACGATTTGGACAATCTGACATGTTATGTTATAAACGCAGCAATGAAATATTAAAAGCACGTGGGGTGATACTTTTTTTTTTTTTTTGCTGACGTGACGATGTTTCAAATGAGTTTAAAGGTTTGACGTTCTGCTCAAAAAAAAAAAAATCGTCAAGCCTGAGGCTGAGCTGCACTGTATTTGTCTACGGCGTGGACTGTAATTTGACCGTCGGTTTGGTGAAGGCAAAATATTTGGGATTGAATTTGAAAGCGTGCTATATATTTTGTATCTGCCAAACCACGTCTTGAAAACATTTGCCTGAAGAGGTCGGCGTCAACATTTAATTAAGGACTTTTCTTTGAACTGTTGAGATGTTGCAAGAAGGCAAAGATTTATTTCTCTTTTTTTTAAGTCTGTCATTTATTATTCAAATGAAATAAAGTCCAGCAGCTGGATGCGAGAAAAGGGGACCGCTGCTCTCTCTCTCACTCTCTACCTCTTCCATTCCGCTCAAGCCGTGACTAAATAAAAGTTCAAAGAGAATCAGTGACAGCATCTCATTTGCATATTTCCAATGAGCAACAGTAGAAGCTGCAATCTGGGGAGGGTGGCAGGGTTGTTGTGTGGGGGGTGGAGGGGGCGGGATGGCGTCGGGTTGGGCTACCGCGGCTGCTCGTGACGGCGGAGGTCGTCAAGTGGGTTTGTTGTTCCCGTGCACACAGGAGATAATCAATGCATGCTGCGTACACACAATGCGACTTTTAAGGAACAACAACGAGCCACCATTTGGAAGTCAGTCTTGCGTCAAGCGCCGTTTACACAAGATTGCTTTTAAGTGAAAACAGATAAATACAAACGGGGCTCCGGCTGTTTGTTTACATGACGATGGCTTTTTTGGGAAGGCTAACAAATGATTTCTTTTTTTTTTTTTTAATGATAATGGGAATGATCTATTAAAAATCAGTGGCAGGCAGTGCATTTGGTACCGTGGCCTTAAGTCATTCAGCCGAGTAAAAAATTGATGTCTTTAGCTGTCAATGGCAGTAAATGAGTTAAATGAGGATTCACCTGATTGAATGCACCTCCTAATAACGCCACTATCATGTTGTAATCCAGAGCTTCTCAAATAGTGGGGCGCGTATGAACCTGCCGTACTACAATAAAGTGTAATTGCACCTCCACTCCAGTAGTTGGCAGTGGCGCTCTCATTGCCCATTGAGCGGCGAGTTTTAACTCTTCGGTGTAGGTTTGTTTTGCAAGTGGTGCTGTAATTAATGAAAAAAAAAACCAAACCTGATTTAATTTTGGGGTTACCAAAAATAGCTTCCTCAAGAGAATGATAAAGAATGCAATTTAAATAAATTTGAAAATAATATGCTCTCGCTGCTTTGAAATTATGACGGGGGGGGAAATCCAATGTTTACGGAAAAACAAAGGAATTCAGGATGAGGCTGCACAAACACTCTTTATGCAGGATTGACCTTTTTTTTGTGTGTTGCGGTTTTTCCACATTGCTGGAAAATCTTCCAATGCAGTACGGTCCTTAACTTTTCCTTCAGTTCATCCCTCAGCCCACAAAATTCTCATGGGAACACGTCCAATTGCATTATGCTTCAACTTGTGCACAGATCCACAAACTCTGCAACGAGTAGTCAGGAACCTGAACCCCCCCCCCCCCCAAAAAAAAGAAAGAAATTCAAATTTGGAAAGATTATTAAGGTTGTGTGCACCAATATTTGGGAGTGTTAAATGTAGAAGACATTTCATTTCACTTCTCATCACTTTTTTTCTATCACGATTCTTTCCATCTAAAAAAACCATCGGAACTTTTCAAAAATTTTCAAAATGTAGTCTTTTGACACCAGCCCAAAAAAAAAAATGTGAACATTATCTTTCAAAACAAATTGTGTAACTTTGAATATTTAGTTTTTGTTCCGTCAGCTTGTTTCTTTGTCTGACATCCACAACAACAATTTCCCAAAATGTCCTTGTAGTATGTTATTACATAGTACAGCGGTGTCATGCCATTTGCCAGCGCGAGGGCTGCAAAACGCTGCCATGTGTGTGGTGAACGATTCCGAGCTGAGCTGCTTAAAAAAAAAATCAAAACAGTCTCAAGCTGCCCTTCACCTCAGCACCTGTCGGTGGGGTCACGTCAGTGGCAGCTTGTCCCCCCCCCCGACACTCATTCTGACGCCCATCCAATCAAAAAAATAATGGCACTCCCTCTGCTTTTTATGTTTGAACTCCCGAAAATTTGAGAGAGCCTTTTTTTTTTTTTTTTCAAGTTCCCCGTGGTGCTGTTGTGTTGTACCGCAACAGGCCACAAATCTGACAGCAGACTCTCCAACTCCATAAAAAAATAAAAATAAAATAAAACAAAATAAATCCTGTACCGAGTGCAACAGCAGCCGGTAAAAGCAAGCCGAGGAATTTGGTCAAAGGCGGAATGCGGCCAAACACTTTGAATTGACGCGAAGCATCGTGGAATGTCGCAAGCGCCAACAAGGGGCTTACAGGAACAAATGGATCGGCCATCTTTCATGTACGGAGCGGCCACATCCGGCCGCAGAGTTTTGGTTATCGCATAACATCGGAATGTTCTCTACTGTGAAGTGGAAAAACAATCTGCAGCTCATTAAAGCATGAATTTATTTGCGCCATCTTGAATGTGGCGACGCGTTCGTGATGGCATTTTTTCGATCGTACTTTATTACCTTGTCAATTCCTCGCTAGTGCGTTAAAATGTGTGGTCTTGCTTTGGAAAGGAAGGAAGAGACCACCATGTGTCACGAGCATAAGTTGACTCGCAACAGGTTCCTCCTCGACATGTTTTTTTTCCGCTCTTCTAGTTGGTGACCAGAATAGAAGCGGCACACAAGCGTGCCGCTCCTGCCGGCGTGATGGTGGCCCACCCCAGGATGCGTCTGCTGAAGGACCACCCCAGCAGGCTGCTAAAACCAAAAGTCCGGGGTGCCTGCGGCGCTTTACGACCCTCACACGAGAGGAGGGCAGTTGCGTTGTTGACACGTAAAAGAGTGGCGGAGTGGCGACTCCATTTATGAGGCTTGTGCACTGCGTTTGGTTTTAGCCAGAGTGCGATTTGGAGTCGCAGAGATCCCGCAAAATTAAATCATCAGAGATTATTTTCCACCACTGCCTTTTACAAAGAAGTCAGTGAAGTGCGACATTGCCGGCCAGCACTGGCTAGAAATGGGCAATATGACGATATTAGTCGCGAAGATTAATATTTTTTCTGAATAAGGCCTCGGACGAATAGTGCGTGCTCCTGGTCTCATGAAATCTGCCTGGCAACACAAACTAGCTGAATTCTGATTGGATAAAAATTTCAACCTAAAAATTCAACACTAGGATATAATATGACATCGATGTGAAGAATATGAGAATTTTTTCTTGATTATTTTAGGCCAGCAGAGAAGGCCTTGAAGGCCTTGACCGCCCACCACCGCTGAAGGCGGTTTCAAATGTTTACCCACTCTGCAAAATTGTTTTTAAACATGCCGAGCTGACTGACGCGCGCTGTATATCCCATTTCATCTACCGTGTCCTCGTCATTTAAATATACCACGAGGTCAGAAACTGCTTTTATTTTAAGCTACTTTAAATATAGGGCAAGTCGAGACTGTGCTCAAAAGGACGACTATTAACAGTAGAGATGAACAAGAAAATCATTAGAATAACAATAATCATAATAATTATGATGATTTTTAATGTGAGCTGAAGAGGAAAAAAACAATTCCTAAAACGGGCAAAGGTAGGAAAGGCCGTCCCCGCTTTCCTGTTCAAACGGCGGCATGCTGAGCTTTGCAGGAGAGAAAAGGGGGCAGCAGCCGAGGGGGCGCTGGGGAGCATTTGAGCGCCCCTCTCATCACCCTCCTCCTCGTCTGCCTCCCTCCTCCGTTTTGAACCCGTCTTTCGTCTTTCCCGCAGCCGGCGAGCACGCCAAAATAGATAATGAAGAATGTCAGGCTAGAAAAGAGAAAATCACCTCTACCGAGACCAAGCTGTTCCAGAGGACTGGCTTACATTCCGCTGCAACTCCCACTGATTTATTGCAACCCCCCCCCACACACACAAGGAAAAATAAGGCTGCAAAAAAGCTACACAGCTGGTTAATGCCAACCGGTTGCGACCCGCGATGACGAATGCCATCCCCTTTATGAATGCGCTGTTTGGTTCTGCTCCGTCAAAAAGACGGATCTTTCTTTTAAAGCCGCTCCCCACATGTGCAGATTCCATCATTCCTGATTTAACTGGACTCCAAAAGAAGCGCTTGTGTTCTTCCTCACATTGGGGCGGTTGCGTTATCACGTTTCCTGACCGTGCGCATGTCCGCGTTGGGCCTGCGCTCATCAACGGTCCATGCAAACCCAATTACGAATCAATTTGAGCCCATGTCAGACAGCCTGGCGCCCGGAGAGGGAGAAATGCTTTTAATATGAGCGTGCTATCGTTGTCTCACCGCCTTCTCTCGTCTCACGTGAAGAGCTCCTCGCCTGCGAGGGCTCGCTGGTGAAACGGAATGGTCGTCCTTTCGCGGCGAAAAAGCATCACGATGAGGGCATAAATCATGAAATCTTCCGGCACAATGAGCTTTTGACAGAAGGCATTTTTTATTCTGCCCATCTCAGTCGTCGTGGCTGACGCGAGCTTATGAAATGTGCTTTCGAGTCGAGTCAAGCTTGTTGGGCTGCGATTGATGTGGCCACCGTGGATGAGGGGAAAAAAAAATGGTCACCTTTGCTGGTCTGTTTTGAACAAGGGTTTAAATCATTCTCGGTTCCTTTCGCATCTGCTGCAGCTTTGCACGGACAAGAAAGGCTCTTATTCAATTTTACAATGGAAGTCAACCCCCAAAAAATTCATGCAATAAAATATTCTGGGTGCCTTCACCCGTGGTGGGCGGTCAAGGCCTTCAAGACCTTCTCTGGCCCAACATAATCAAGAAATCCTGATCATATTCTTCACATTGATGTCATATTATATCCTCGTGTTGAATTTTTAGGTGAGACTTTTAATCCAATCAGAATTGAGCTAACCGGTGTTGCCAGGCAGATTTCATAATACCGGGAGCACGCGCTATTCGTCCGAGGCCTTCCGATACAATCGTGCGGGCGTCTCTTCTGTCTCAAGGGGGCGCTCACAGTTAGATAGCTGTGATAGCCAATCAGATCACGAGTTGCTTACAGCGAGCCTTTTTTGCTAGCTTCAGGTTGAAGGCGTTCTACCAAATCGTGAGGAAAACGAAAGTTTAACACCTCGCGACACACCCGTCACGTGCTGTTGCTAAAAAAGGCGGCGCAACCAGACGAGAAACGTCGTCGTCGGAAAAGATTCAACCGAGCATGAGGAAAATCCGAGAGGGCGTCTGTGTTATTGATTTCAAAATGGGTGGCACTCGTTTTGATTTTCAAGCGAATGAGAAAAAAAGAAACCCGCGCGGCCATTTTGTCCGTCTCCACCAAAGGGCGATGGTGATATTTGGATGAGAACGCAAGCGTGCGTAATGGCTTTGATTACTGGCTGCTGACAGCACACGCCAGAAAAACCATCTCGCGGCACAAGACTCACTCGCTTGGACTTCTTTTATCTTTCTCTCTGGGAAAACATACACTTCAGTCTCAGGCTACTTCTGAGAGGTGCTCACATCTATTTCAGCTTGCTTTTTTTTTTCTCCCTCCATTTTTTTTTTATTCAATTTTATTTTAATACTCAGGTTTTCTCATGAGCTGCTTCAAAAAAAACAGACGTCTTCAAAAACCAAGCAACCTTGAGAGAGGATAATATCGCCCTCTTTGCCGGATTTATTATTTATTGCGTCTGTGTTTGGTGTGAGGTTAGGCTTGTGCTCCAGGGTGCTAAAAATAGTGGCGGTCCCAGGCCGTGTGCATGAATGACAGGTTTCCTTTCACTGGCACGCAAAGATGACCCGCTTTTCTCTTTTCCTCAAAAGTTAACACGGAGATACAATATGCTTTAAGACAAGAGATGTTTTAAAGCATTGGTGTCAAACTCTGGCCCGCGGGCCAAATTTGGCCCACAGTGTAATTATATTTGGCCCGCGCAGCTATACCAAATGACTACTATACCATTTTACATTCTATATGATAATAGTAACATTCAAATTAATAATAGTAATTTTAAAAACTAAACATTGTATTGCATTAATAAAACCACCTATCATAAAAAATTTCAATTAATTTAAAAAAAAAAAAAAAAAAAGCATTTACCGTAATTTCCGAACTATAACACGCACCCGTGAATAAACCGCAGCAACTGTTTTTGGGGGAAAAAAGAGAAAAAAAACGATATACCAGCCGCACTTATAAGCGATAGTTTTCTTTGTTGAAAGTCATTAGAGTCATTCACTACCAGCCGAGTAAAAAAATAAATAAATAAAAATAAAAATTGACGTCTTTAGCCGTCAATGGTCGTAAATGATTTAAAAGAGAACAGACCCAAGAGGAAAAAAAAAATTGTATAGCATATTTTCTGAATTATAGAGCGCCCCTAGTGGTGAAAGAAAAATCGGAAAAATACGTCAATTGTTTTTTAAAAATTAAATGCCGGCCTGCAGCGTCGTTCAAGTTTAATTTTCGGCCCACCATGTATTTGAGTTTGACACCCCTGTTTTAAAGTAAAAGGTCTTGCAAAAGGCGACTGAGCTTCATGCAGAAATATTGGCTAAAGTGCTTTGTTATAGTTTTGAAAGTCATGTCATGTCATTATCCACACCGCTTATCCTGTACTGGGTCACGGGAGGGTGCTGGAGCTTATCCCAGCTGACTACGGGCGAAAGGCGCACTACATCCTGAACTGGTCGCCAGCCAGTCACAGAGCAAACATCGACATCGTCACTGAGTGGGAACCGAACCCACGCTGCCCGCACACAAGCCAGGCGAATGTACCACGACACCATCACATACACTAGTTTTGAAAGTGCTCTATAAATAAAGATCAGCTCAGTTTATTAGCTACACTTCCCCGGAATCGTAATTTTTTTTTTCTTTTCTACTTCCTGTAATGTGTCTACTTCCTTTCAACACAGGAACAATGAGCATTTGTTTCCATTTGTGGAAAAGAGTCAACTTGTTGCGCACAAAGCGGTGACACAACACTTGGATCAAGATAAACACGCACCACCGGGGAGTGAATTAAAACAAAGTGCTTTCGTCAGCGTTCTCCAAATGCTCCAGAACGAAGAGCGAGCGAGGAGCGCTCTGCATAGGTTGATTTCAGGCTTGTTATTCTTCAGACAAAAGCGACAGTGATTCCGCGTCCTGTTTTCCCTAAATTGAAGCGGGGGGGGGGGCGTCACTGTATGAGCCACAAAAAAAAAAGCCCCACCGAGTTGGATCCGAGTTTTTTGTCATACTCGATGTGTTGTAGGGAGCTGAAATCACCCTCGATATTCTTGATCTAACTTCTATCGCTGGAGTTTGCTGTCAACTCAAGTCTCATGAGGGAAAGGGGTTAGGAGGAAGCCCCCCCCCCCCAAAAAAAAGAAAAAAAATGGAGTCTTACACTCCAGAAGAGAAGATACTGTGACTGAACCCGGAAACCGCCTCCAAACAACGTGACGGAAGGTTGCAAGTGAAAAAAAAATGCACCTTTTTTCTTTCATTCAAACCTAGCGAGGTTTGATTCCATCTTGCAATGCGATGAGGAAAAGAATGCAGTTGAAAACTGTTTGGTGACCATCCAGTGAACTTCAGTCATCACGTGAGGATGGAAGTTTCAATTTCAAATTCAATTTCTCAACAGAAAAGTGTGACATCGTACAAGCTTTAAATTTATTGTTGTGACGTTTGATACAACGCCGACATTTTGTATGTAAGTTGCAGCCGGGAGAGATGGAAAACATGCAAGAAAACTTTGCTTTCAAATTCAAAGGTGTCCTCAATCCTGTTCCTCGAGGACCGGTCGTCCTGCCCGTTTTCCATCTCTCCCGACTGCAACGCAGCTGATTGAAATGATCCGATAATCAGCAAGCTGTGCAAAAGCAAATAACGATCGCTCAGGTGTGTTGCTGAGAGATGGAAAACGGGCAGGACGCCGGCCGTCGAGGAACAGGAATGAAAACCGCTGCATTTGAAATGGTCTCGTGAGAAATGCTGAAATCCTGCGAGATTTGCAGCATTCCGTTTTTTTGCAACATTTCCCCGAAATGTTGTGGTCGCGTTCCAAATATGAATGCTGAGGTTCCACTCTTCATTTGAATGCAAAGTCAATTCCGTTTCCACTCGGGGCGTGTTGACCTCCCGGCAAAGAAGAGCAGGCTGCAAAACTTCGATTATAAACATCCTTCAGCGACCGCACGCTGGCTTGGATCGAGGGCAATTGGATTGGACGGGGACCGGGACCTCTTTAATCTGTCATCTGCGGGGCAATTGAGGGCAGTGCAGCGTCCACTCGCCACCAGAATCTTCCCAAACAAGCCACGTTTCCTCCTTGGGGCACACTTGTTGTTCTGGCAACCGTGAACGGGACCGCTTCGTAAACAAGCGACCCAAGACTGATTTTGCAACTTAATGCTCGGTGCTAGCGTCCGCTTGCAGGTTTATTTGAGACTTGGCCACAGGACTTTGAATCGCCTTTGAATGCGTCTGAAGTTTCAGTCACTTTTGGTCCAGTTCGGCATGCTGAGACAACGATTCACACGATTTGGGTCAATGCATGTTAATCCTCAGTGAAGATTTGGCGGGCCGTGCATTTCACACGTAGGCCTTCAATAAAGTCCTACTTAGTCCGACTTGCATAAATCCCCCCTCGTATCATTTTCATTCTTCTCTTGAAAGGTCCGCGCAAGTTTATCTGCAATTAAATCCACACTTTTCCCTCCTTCGGACAAATATTTTAGATTTTCGCCCGTTCCGACTTTCTGGTGTGTTGATTCCGCATCGTGGGACTCCCTCTCAAGTGAGTATCCAATCACAAAACATGTTTATCACCAGCGAGAAGGCTCACGGTCATCAACTCGTGATCTGATTGGCTATCGCAACTGTCTATCGACGGGAAAAGCTCCCTTGAGACACCGAACAGACGCCCGCACCATTATATCTGAAGGCCTCTGAAGGCCTCGGACGAATAGTGCGTGCGAGTGGTATTGTGAAACCTGCCCGGCAACACGAGCTATCTGAATTCTGATTGGATCAAAACTAAAAATACAACACTAGCCGATAATTGATCGATCACAAATACCACGACTCGTTCTTTGCCTTTTTCGACAGGCTTGAATTTGTGTTTACATGCGCAACCACTCTTCTTGTTTGAAAGTTCACCAAGACAAATGACCTTCCTTACACTCTCCGCACAGCTGAGAAGCAAAGCATCAAAGTGAAATATCCAGAGAAAAACTTAATTATTTAGAAGAGCGGAGGTGCATAAACAAAAAATACGCCGCAATATGATTTCAAACCGCGAGTTACCACAAACTCCTCTGAACTGCGAGCGCAAGATTGATAGGACGGAAATCATCTTTTGAGAAAATGTGCTTCTCCGTTCCGCCACGGATGTCAAGATCGCGATAAGGTTGACCTTTTTTTTTTATCTGCCTCATTGCTCACAAAGCTGCGGCAAGCTGCTCAAAACAATAAAACGGGATATGGACGGAGCATTCCTCAATGCGGAGAAGTCTGCGTGGAACAAAAGCGTTTATCGAATCATCCTTTGATTCCTCGCTCCCCCCTCCCACTCCTCCCCCTCAATAAACGACTCGTCTCTTCTAGGATGAGATCGTCTTTGAGTTTGAAGCGTTTGATCATAATGAGCAAAACCACTTGGTAATGACTCGGGATGTATTCGCCGCAGCGTTCCCAGCTCGTATTCGCCACACCCCGCGTTATTCCGGCGCTCTCGTCCGCACGCTCACACGAGACGACGCCGTTTGAAGGCGAACACGTCCAATCCCTCCAAACGGCGTCGCCCTGTGGGGCCTCCGAGCGGCAAGATCGCAAACGACCCCCAAAAAATGTAAACGTCATGACACGCTGTACAAGTTTTAAAGTGGAAAAAAACGCCAGCTGCACTTTTGTCCGCTTTCTGCTGCGGGATTGTGTTACGACGCTTTATTAGGCTTTTTAAAATAAATGAGCAAACAACTTGTAAAAGGATCCATATGCTCGAGTCACTCGCGACCATTAAACACATTTCTCGTGCACGGCAGCCACAAAAGTGTGATGTTTATTGTTCCTGCTTTTAATTATTGGAGAGAAATGCAGTAAGTTCGTGATAATGAGCCGTCGTAGGTAACGCTATGTGGACGTGCCCTTGCTATTTGGCCCCGCCCCTCCGCCAAGCCACAGTCATTAAAGTATATTGGGTGAGCAAAAGCAAAAGCAGCCGTCGAATGTGGAAGCTCTTAAAGTGGTGAGAAAGGCGATTTGTTTTGCTGCTGCCTGCTCGAGTTGTGTAAACATCCAACGTTGAGGATTTCACACAGACGTTCCGACGGATGAGTCAAAGAGGAAATGAAACGAGAAGTCATCAAAAAGTAAGCGTACCGTCGTCGCTGTCCGGTGGAGGACAACCGTCGGATGTCGCGCGTCCGCTCGTCGGCGGCCAACGTCGGATGCACCGCCGATTCGGTCTCAACCAATTTGCTGTCGAAAGAAGAACAATCGGACATCAGCGGTGCTTCTTCTCAATTATAATCATAATTTACAACTTGCAATCTTTGACGTTTCATTTTAAATGTCATGTCTGCACAACAGAAGAGCACTTTTTATATTTCTCATTTTCCACATCCAATTCAACCCGGATAGCAAGCTTCTGCTCGTCCATCGAGAGCCTGCTGACCGACTGCGTCTCTACCTGGTACGGCGGCTGCGCTGAGGCAGTTCGAGTGAGGCACCGGAGGACAGTCAAAACAGCGCCGAGGATTGTCGGCTGCCCTCTCCCCTCCTCGCCCGTTGCCTCAGAAGAGCTCACAAGATCCCAAAGTTGCCCTCTGGCAGGCGCTACAAGTGCATCAAGACTAAAAAACTTCCCGAGAGGCATCTCCATGGTGAACTCGCGCACGCAACTACCCTTACCTTACAGAACTGCATTTTATTTATTTCCTATTTATCTTTATTTAATTATTTCATCTTGAATTATTTTAATTGATATATTTAATGAAATTATTTCTTATATTGCACTTAAGAGGGAAGCTCTCCAATCCCGTCGTACACGGTCAACAAAGCGCATTCTGATTCGGAATGGTCCGACAACCGACGCCTATGCTATTCACGACCACTAGGGGTGATATTGGCACAGTTTGACTCAACATAAACGGTGTTCATTTCTTTCTTTGGCGTTTTAAGTCAACGGCAGCGTCCCTCAGCATTTGCAAAGAGTTTGCAAAGGAAGCTGTAATTTGGAGTTGTAATGACGAGGCCCTTTCGAGCTCCTTATTTACTGCGTGAGGCTTGTTGCGGCCATGACATGTCTTTCCTGCCCTCGGACGAGTCTGCAGGAAAAACTACTCGGATTCTGATATGAGCTTTTATTTTTAGGGGGGTAGAGCACAGGAGAGAATGACAGGGTGCCATGAAAAAAGCCAAGACAAGCATTTTCACGCACTGCAAAAAAAAATGTAGTCCTTTTGGGTTTGTGTGTGTGTGTGTGTGTGTGTCTACATTTCCCCTGTACTGACCACAATGGATAAGACACCCATCCCAGGGAGAGTTTACACTTTCGCTCGTGGTCCGTACATAAACATTATTTCTCTGGGTATGACGATGTGAGCTTGTAAATTCAGCCTGCCTCACTCATCTTTTCACTTTCCACCTGGTGAGCATGACCCAGATCTCTTGTGCGCGGCTCGCCGTCTGTTTTCATACCGAAGCCACGGGTAACAGAGAACACTCACCCTGGCTATGTATTTTGGCTCAGGAGAGGGAGCCAAGCGACATTTCAGACGTTAATAGATTCTCATTTGGTGCTTAAGTATTTGGACTCGGATTGACTCCGCTTAAGCAAACACATCCTGAATCAAAATGTCGGATTTGCAAGACGGGGGAGATCTTATTATCAATGGCGGGGAGCTAAAAATAGTCGAATAATGAAAAGCTAAAGATGCTAGCGAGCTGTGGATGAGGTTTCAAAAAAAGGGAAGCTGAACTTTAAAAACCTAAAGAGAGCATCACCGCAAAAAAAAAAAAATTGGCTCCCGGCTGTGTGGATCGTTTTTTGGTGTCGTCTGACTGCTAAGACAACTTCACATGATGTTTGGAGGCGTAATGACAGAGCGTAGACAACTCATGGAGAAATTGCACGTTGCCGTGACAATCGGGAAGCACGGCACCCTCAGACGTTACACATCACACGAAGAAAATGGATGCCGATCGGCCTTTTGTGTGGTGACTGAATCCATTTTTTGGGGGGGGGTATTCAATACGCAGCAGCTGGCATCACAGGACGAAATCGCTTTGGTTCTCTTATCGGGCAAACATTTTGTTGTCCAGTTAGCCATTAGGATGAGCTCATATTTGCCCACAAATGGAATTTTAATGCTAATGTGTTGCAGCTTACAGTAATGCGCTCTCAACTTTGGAGTGGTAATTCCAGCAAGAGAACTTAATCACTGCCCCAAAAGTCAGTTGGGCTTTCACTTTTAAATCCCTCCGAGGACATTAAACAAAGTTACAAATAGAAAACAATCCACAAATCTTCTTTGAAATCACCAGAGGATGCATGGCATGATTTGTAAACAATACCTATCAGGCGCATTAAAAGAAGACATTAATTTTGCGCTGCTATGAAATGGAAATTGGATTGTCTGTGTCTCCGATTTGCTTTCAATTTTTGGAGTGACACAGTTTTCAAAGACAGCGATGTTGCTCCGGGTGCATTGAATTAAAAATAAAAACACACACAAAAGGTGTGTGTTGTTTGCTTGGTGATTGGCAAATAATGTCATAAAAACTGTTGTGCTGCAAGAAGTGAGGATGATCAAACGATGTCGCCACAATTAACCACATTATTCATTTAATAAATGTAAAGTAAAGCAAGTATAATACATGGAATTATCCAATAATTTGAACATTTAGTTAGCTGCAAAAACACCAATTTCATTTATTCTGTACCTGGAAATGCCATCGTGGTCAGCCACTGTTCAGATTCTCCGAAACTCAAGCAAAACAACTAAAAACAAGCCTCGATCGCACAATCAAGGTAGCTCATGAAAGTCCTCGATCGTCTGAGCCGCTATGTTTCCAACCACGTCCAGCCTAAAACTTTGCTTTAAGACAAGATTTGAGCTCGTCGGCGTTTAGCCCCGCCCATTAACTTTGAGGGGCGAGTTTGGACAGATAAAATAAATTCATGAAACACTGCAACACAAATCATTAATTAAATACAGAAATAATGACATTTTTTTAACATATAATGATTGGTCATTTAATTAATTAATGACCCATTGATTTAATTCCATATTTAAAAAACAAATGAAACATTTAATTAATCATACATTTATTTTATTATTTAATGGTGCTTTTATTTATTTATCAGATTTTTTTCAATTCCATATTTAATGAATGAATAAAACACTGAATTAATTAATGACAATTTTAATTAAACATTTCATGGTGTACGTATTTATTCGATTAGGGCATTTTCAGTCCTCCATATTCTATCTATCTATCAATCTCCCGACAATTAATTATCTTTCTCGGCAAAACACAAGGGATGATCACAGCCTGAATCCATTCCGAATTCCAAATGGCTTTTCGAAAGTCCACTCCGGGATTTCTTTGCGTCCGTGTCCAGCCAGCTGCTGCAGAGCTTCGGTCCAGTGCTGCTTGCTCGTCTGCTCACTTGTCCTCTTGACTGCGTTCGAGTCGAGTCGTGTGGATGCGACACGCGCTGCTGGCGTGCAACTAAACCGGAGCTCACCTCACCGACGATCTCATCTCAACACTCCCCGGCTTGAGTGCGCCGCTGTCGGGTTTCAACGACCCTCCAGAGCCACTTCGTTCACGACCTGCTCCGGACTCCCCCCCCCCCCAATTCATCCTCGTCTTATTGGAGCCTGCCCCCCCCCCTTCTCCTTTTTACTCTAACCTTCTCTTTTTAAACGGCACGCGCGGGGCATGCGGCTTTACTTTTAACCCCCCTCGTTCCTTCGGTCGCTTATGGAGCTATTCGTCCCGACTTGGATGTATCGACGTGCGGGTGAGCGTCGACCTGCCATCGCCGCCTGTTCGCTGTGAGGCGACCCGAACATGCAGCCGAGCTGAGTTTGTTTTTGTGTGACCCGGAGCTCAATTTGTGGGGGCCTCCTCGTCTGAAGCAGGCCGGCCGAGTTTAAGCGCGGGGGTGTCGATCTGAAATTCACCCTCCTTCATCCTTCGAGCACAGTAAGTATCAATCGATACCAAACGTTTAACCACAATGTGGGCGCTTTGCCTGACTTTTGTCAAATAGTCAATAAATGCAATGTAGACTTTGTCGCTTTTTTTTGGCTTTGGTAATTCTATATTAATTTGCACAATGCAATCGGCGCGTTTGTGGCTGGTCAAGTGCAATCGCGAGTATTTGCGGTGCAGCCCCCCCCCTCCAACACGCACACACGCACACACACACACACACTTTGAACATCATCTAAGTAGCTGCATGTCAGTTGCTGTCTCCATTTACCTCTCCATTTTGCAGCTATAAAATAAGATCATTGCACAGAGCATGTATAATTCACGGAGCCTCCATGCCAGCCATGCGAGATGATGGCACACACACACACACTCACCCCCACACACACAAACACACGCAGACATGTAGACAGATGCAGAGTTTTTACAGGCTGGGGAGCAATATCTGGCAGCCCCCCCCTTACGTGAGGCATTTTCGGAGGCAGGATCCTCCAGAGAGCAAGGCACCGCTGACACATCAAGGTTAAACCACATTCACGCTCCAATTTCAATCGTGAGCTGACGAGCTGCAACGAGGCAAACGTCGTCAAGTGTTGGGGATTCAATTAGAAGATCTTGCCGCTCTTCCTATAAAATGTTGGAGTGTCCCCCCCCCCCCTTAATTTATGAGGTCACCGAGCAAAGAGAAAAGTCATGCATGGCCTTGGTGGTCTTGGACACCAAAGTCATCTCATCACGCCTTTATTTGCAATGGGGCACAATGGGAAGCATGCAATTGTCCAAAATGTCTCCTTGGTGGACCATTCCTACAACCAATGTGCACATAGTTTATATTTAATGGAGGTGAAACTGTTGAGTTATTTTTGGAAGCCAAATTGGAAACTTGGACTTCAGAACTCTTACTAGAATCGTAAAAAGATAAAGAAATAAAAGAATGAGGTAAGCAATATAGTAATGAAAAATAAATTGAATTTAAGCAAAGAATGGCTACATTATGTTGGCAGTGATCATGAAGGATATCAGGGGGAAAAAAATCTGCATGAAAGTCGTGTCATCTTGACTGCAATCATTAAAAAAAAAAATAATTCAAAGAATTTGAATGCATGCAAGACGATTGTGTTGATGGTGAGCCTCGAAGGCCACTAATGCGCGTACGGTTCGCATTTCATGATTCATAACAATTAAGTGGTTCTTTTTAGAAGCGTATTTAGTAACTTGAGTGGAAATGAACGACATACAACTCATTAAGAAAGCAGAATAATTTTCATTCAAGGCAAAATTGGTCGATTACGCGGTCGATTCGTCGTAAAGAACATTTCAAGTTACAAATAAAAAGTTATGGCAAGTGTTTTATAAATCACTTTCTACATATGGTTAAAATATACATTTCCAAATGTCCAGAATGTGTTGTTGGTGGACCCTGATGCTTAACTCATTCACTGCCATTGACGGATATAGAAGGCAAAAATTAATTTGACCTGAGCTGGCATGTGAATGAGAAGGAAAAATGACAAAGTTACAAAAGAAAGTTTTCCACTTTCTGCATGCAATTCGAATGCAGCTTCTCCACATAATTTAACGCGTGCAAGGCGGTCGTCCAAAACGGCTTGTTAGTGGACCCAGAATGGAACGCTTGCGCATATATTTCACATTTAATGCTTCATAAAAGCTGTGTCGTATATTTTGCAACCATAATTGGCAACTTGGAAATGGACGCCACTTGCCTCACTTGAAAAGCAAAAATAATCATTTAGGAATTTCTTTTACATTTAAGGCCAGATGAGTAGATTATGCGGTTGATTAATCAGGAAGAAATGAGGTCAGAATTGCAAAAAAAAAAAAAAAGTCTATTACAATCATTTTCTGCATGTTTCTGAAAATAATCATTTTAATGTGTGCGGGGGTTAAAGTGTGTTGTTGATGTACAGTTAGTGTACACAATTAGTTGGCGTCATTTCATTTCATCCTGCTGGTTTCAGTTTTGCTCAAGTCCTTCGAGTGTCATCCTACATTTATGAAGAAATACGATGCAGACGTCACTGATGCTATATTGCTTGACTGTGGCCAGATTTTGGTGCTTCCAGCGTGTGTTGAGCTCCCAATCACCGACTCTATGTTAAAGTGGAAAATGGCGGACGCATGTTTCAATGTTGGAAGAAATATTAATTTCAATTAAGATTAGGTGGATAGGATTTGGTTGATTTTTATTTCATCAGGGCCCAAGGTGGTTCAATTATATCGACTGACACATTTTAAATTGTTGATTAGTGATAGACCGATTATGGGCCAGGCCGATTATTGGGGCTAATATTTGGCATTGTTTAACTTTCAAGGCCGATAAATTAAACGCTGGTTCATTTTGGCTCGCTGCGGCACACGTCTCACTGTCTTTGCTGTGCTGGTGGTCCCGCCTGCAGAAGCAGGTTGTCCCGCCCACAGCACTATCTGATTGGCTCCTTGTAGCAGCCAATATGCCTGTTTGCTTTTTCACCTGGAGTCACACGTTTTGCCGAAATTTGAATAAATGTCAGTCGACTCCAACTCACAACTAATAGAAAACTATTTACCGTCGTATACTTGAAAAAGAGATGTTTGTTTTTCAAACTAAGTTGTCTGTTTTCTAAAATCTAAAACAAAACTTTTAACATGTAAATCACTGAAGTTGTTTAACTCATTCACTACCTGCCGAGTTAAAAAAAAAAGAATGAATCTTTGACGTCTTTAGCCGTCAATGGCAGTAAACGTGTTTAATCAATATGTGCTTGAAGGAATTTAAACTAAGTTTTTATTTTTTAAGATTTCGATCCCATTTGAACCCTTTTATCAACAAATGAATATCGGCTTGAAATATCGGTCATCGGCCTCCACGACTACTAATAATCGGTATCCATATGCGAGCCGATCATGGATCAATCCATTGACGAAGAGGTGTGTCCCAATACTTGTGGTGCGTGTAATCGCATTAACAGCTGTCAGGGTGTGGAAAAAGGAGCGGCTGTTCTTTTCCGGGTGGTTTCGAAGCCAGCTCATGCATTATGATGACATCATCCGCATGCTGGGGGATGACAAATTCGGCTGGATTTTTCAACTTTTACGTTTTGGCGTGAACCAAAAGTCCTCTTGGCTTGGTGGAAGGGAGGACGAAGGGAGGAGGCAGGTCCATTCTTTGACGATTGTGTTTGGAAAAAAAAATGCTGCTTTTCAGCTCGCAATGAATTGTGGGACAGTCGAAATTGAAAGCGAGCGAGCGGGAGGAGGACAAATGTTGTGTTCCATTCTCACCACATACACACGCATGCACTGCCCCCCCCCCCCCTCGCCATCTCTCACCCAAGCCAGGCATGCTGCTCGGGTCCATTTGTCGGCGTTGTCCTGGGAAGGAAGTGCCATCTCATCTCGCCTCGCACAAATGCTTTCAATGCAGGCGAGTGTGAATTCTAGCGGCTTTTTGTAACTTGCCATTACCATATCAAAGTGTCTGCATTTCAATAGAGAGAACACGAGCTACCAGCAACCCCCCCCCCCCCCCCTTCCACCAAACCCGCTCTCCTCATTCCATCCTCCTTTCCCCTCCTCTTCCTCTCAAGCAGCCTCGTCCTGCTGCTGGTGGACGATACAGATGCCGTTATTTGGGGGGGGGGCTCGCATTTTGTTCGTGAGAATTTGTCGGCCGTAATCAAAATCATCAAACGCCTTTTTATAGTCTTTTAGGGGGGACAGCGGCCACCTTGGATCCCCCCCCCTCGCTCGCCCTCTGCCCCTCGAGCACACATCTACAAAGATCGGATTTTCAACGGAAAGAATGAAGCATCCAGTGTGTGTGCATCCGTACTGTAAGTTGATGAAAATATGTTTACTCACTTTGGCTGCTCGTTTGGCCGCAGACATCAAAAATAGCTGGAGGGAATTTTTTTCTCTTCACGCTGTTTTTGGCTGCAAAGCTTTGGAGCTTGGTGTGACACAGAGCAACTGAAAGTCTGCAGCCGAAATAATATTTATTACACTTTGCATGCAACTTTTGTGAAGAGAAAGACTGTGACAAGACGATTTTGCCCCCCCCCCCCCCAATATTTTCCTTGGTTGGATTACGAGCAAATAACCTTTGTTAGATCTACAATGGGAACATTTTATATAAATAGCACGCCGGCCTCATAGTAGCCTTCGTGGGTATTCTCCGGCTCGTTAGTTGCTCAATTCCCAAAACATAAAATTGACGTGATTGAAAACTTGAAATGGAGTGTGTTGCTTGTTTGCACTAACAAACTATTTGTTGGCCGTAAATAAACGGATGCTTGAAATTGCCAGTGTGGAGAGCATTTTCTTGAATGGCAAATAAGTTCAAACATACTTGGAATTATGTTCAAGTGTACTTGTCAGCTAAATGGTACAAGCATAGCATTTTTTTTCACATAATGCCAGAGGGCATTGACTTGCGTATGCACAAGAAAAAAACTAACAAACTATTTGGCCTGCATTTCTTTCTCCAATATCTTAGAAAATTAAGAAAGTAAACATTGTTTAGTCGTAAATTTTATGGTTTATTATGCCTGCAGTTTGTGATATCCGCTCATCTTTTTTTTTTTCCCATAATGCTATTGACGTGTGCATGTACAGAGCCTGTGGGAAAAAATACAGGAAATCACGCACTGCAGACGGAATAAAAATATACAATTACAGTATTGCGATACTTAAAGCCAAATGCTTAAAAAAAAACATAAATAAAATATAGATCAAAATAAAATAAAAAAAGGATATAAAATATGAAATAAAATATCAAATTAAATATAAAATAAAATATGAACTATAATATAAAATGTAAAATCAAAATAATAAAACCATAAAATTATGAATAAACAATGTTTACTTACTCAATGTTCAAATTGGTATTGGCCAAACATTTAAAAAAAAAACTTTTGTATTTATTTATTTAAACTCGCTTATTCTCCAATCAATGCCGTGTGACATTATAGTGGGAAAAAAATAGTCCGTTTTGTCTGCCAGCGCATTCAGACGTACTCGCCATTTTGTTTACTCCAAGTTAGCAGTTCCACGCTTCCGTATAGATGCAAAACGATCAAATGAAGAACTGTTTGACTGCACCGGAGTCTTCTTGTATTCTTATGTTGAGTCCAAATGTGCAACTCTGCAGACGACTTCCCGGGCCAGAAATTCTCTCAATTAAACATCAAACGACGACTTAAAGAACTAGAACATGTCCTTAGGTTTAATACAGATAAGTGCATGCATGTGTGCTGTCGACGAGAGCTCGGGCCTGCAGTCGTTTTGTTCGGAGCGGTTTGAGCTAAGGAAGAGGAGGAAGGAGGAGGGGGGGCAGCGTGGTGGGGGGGGGGGTGCGACACGACAGGAGCTCACCTGCCATCTTCACTCACGGGGCGTGGGCTTTGACAGCTGTCTTGTCTAATTCCCTTTGATGCTCTCGCACTGAAACGTTGGCCACCAAATGGACAATAAGGCGAGAAGGACGGCCTGCCGTGAATCATCGCCGCCGGTCAAGACGGGTCGCTTCTGTTCCGATCGCCGTGTGAGCGATCGACGGCAAAAAATGCAGTTGAATCTAACTTTAAAAAAAAAAAATTCACCTTCAAATTGACGCCATCATTAAACCCTTCTTGACATTTTAACATTCAAGCGCTAAAAGTCTTGTTAGTCTTAATGAGACGTAAAAAGACGAGAACGTGAAGTCATCCTTAACCGTGATGCCGAGCATAAACGGCGCTCACTTGAACATTAATGATCATCGCTTCGATTTATGTCGCGCCGATCAAGAGGACACTTAACAATAGCTCATCTAACGGGAGTCATTAAAAGGTTGACCCTTGTCGGGATTGGCTCGAGTTGGCCCTCAGCCAACAGGGAGTCGGCGGCGTCTCGTCGATTATTATCATGCCCGTTTCTGCTTCTAATGTTCATCCCGATTTTTTTATTTGTTAAAAATGCTCCACCGAATCCATTTTTTTTCTTCCTATTTACGTTCCGGAATTCCCCCGAAAAGTGTTGAGGGAGCCGACTCGTCGGGTCTGAATTAACAGTGGCCTCCGTTGGTTGCCGCCAAATTGTGGTTGACAAAGTCAGCACATAATTCAACCCCATCGACGCAAGTTACATATTTCACATGAATTCTTCTTGAAGAAAAATTCTTCAGTCAATTCATCTTCGTCGCCCTCTTTTTAGTTGTAAACCAACCTTGTTCCTTTTTACTTCCTGTTTACGATTGCGATGCAACTCGCTGGGTCTGAATTAATGTCGCGCACAGTTGGCAACTGCACAATTGTGGATAACAAAGCAGCTCCACATTCCACACGGATTCCTAATGAGGAAAAATCCCCAAGACCATTTATCATACCCGTTTTGCCTCTTTTGTTATGTTGGCTTTCTATCTTTGTCTTTTGTCTTCTAATGACCGTTTGTTGTTTGGCGGCGATGCCAGCATGCTTTTGGTCAACTATTCTCAGGCGTGATTGGCAGGTGACGCCGGACGTGAATGCATGCTCCTTGGCAGAGGCCATTTTGTTTCTTCAACAAAGTGCTGCTTGGTGAGCTTTTCACTGAACTGCGAATCCCCAGCATGGCTGTTATGCGACTCCCGTTCCCAAATACAAGCAGACTAATGACGGCAATGACTACGTGTGAGCGTAGTTAACTTGATGGATGAGTGCGCGGACGGCGGCGGCGGGAGGAAGACCTCTCCTGTAACGACCACCTGCTGCGTTTGAAATGACGGCTAACTTTCCCCCACTGCTTTTAAAATGGATATTTAATGATCAACAGAGCCGTGGAGCTTAAGGCCTTAAATCGGAGCCCCCCCCCATCGCACTCCTCCGCACCCCGTCAGTGTTGTCAAAGGGGGCGAAACGCTTTTAAAAAAAGGAGCTTGTTGCCTTGAGTGATGGATCATCCGAGGTCTGTTTGGGTCTTGTGTGTTAACCCTCTGCTGTTTGCAAATCTCTCCCAGTCGGGGAGCCGTCGGCGGCGGGTGATGGATGTGTCCCGGGTCTTTCGGCTCCATCTATCAGAAGATTAGCACTGACCTGCGAGTTGTCCTTAGCGCTGCGTTTGCCCGACTCGCTCCCCTTCTGCCATTAGCGCGCGATCACGTCGCTTTTTGTCTGGAGGGTTGCGGTCGGGGGTTGTGATAAGCACGCTTGTGTTCTTCATGCGTTGCCCACGCGGGTCACAGGAAGTGTGTGCATTGAAAAAGGTCGGCATGAGGCGCACCCCAAGCACCATCCATCTTCTTGGCTTTGTCTCGTCCCCCAAATTCCTCAATAATTTCATGTAATTATCCAAGAAATTGAGGTTTCGCTTCATGCTCCGCTGCAGAGGAATGTCTCCCGAGGATCCCCCCCCCCCCCGCCCCCTACCTTGCTCACCCTTCCCGCGGCATTCTCCATATCATATAAAAATGTAAATCACTCTGCTGATGTAGTGTGACGGAATTATTTCTCATTTGGCGAAGAAAAGGGAGAGAAATGGAAGCAGGTACGGTGTCAGCTAACGCCCGTGTTTCATTTCCCACATGTGCAGTCCGCTGCCCGCTACGCTTTGATTGACAGCTCGGATTCTTCTGTCGGAGGCTTTCATGTGCAAAGTTACTCAGTCGAATTAATAGCAAAAATAATTGAACTGGAATCTGTCCTTTGCTTCCATATTTAGCGCTTTGGTGCCGCGGCGCTTGAATGTCACCTCCTACGATATGGCGATGATGGCACCTTTTTTTTTTTTTTGCTTTCTCTCATTCAGACAAAGTACTCGCAACGTGTTCGTGGTGGTTGTAGACGTCTTTTTGTGCTAATGCTTGTATGAGATAAACCCGAAAAGTGAGCTTGGGTTCCTGCTTTATTTGAACGAAAGTGCAGTGCGAAATGGTAAGCCGAGACTTCCGGCTAATCTTCTCCACCTTCAAACGCCAAAGCCAGTCGTAAAAACGGAAGTAACTCCGTCTTGTTCTTGGGAAGCTCGTCAACGTGAGACTGTAAAAAAAAAAACTCGAAAGTTGTTAAGTTTAACAGCCAAGGTGACCTCATTCCAATCACATTTCGCCAGTTTTGTTGTCACTAAAATTGGAAAATGAACTGGCGTTTGTTTGAAATAGGTTGTTGATTAATCTTGCGTTGAAGTCAACAAATGACTATCGGCCTCCTTCACTACTAATAATCGGTTTCGGCTCTGAAAAAAAAAAAAAACGTCGGTCTATAACTAAAATCAATCAATTTACCCACGATCCAAAAACTTCATCTTAAAGATGAAAAGAAAAAAAAAATCCATGAGTCAGTTCATCATCCATCAAGCCTAACCTGCTGAAATTAAAAAAAAAAAAAAATGTCAACGTTATGTTTGATTTAAAGGTGCAAGTTTTCCGTCCAAAAGTCATTTAAGGCACTTGCGTTTTTTCAAGGTTGCGATTTGTCGTTGGCCGTGATTGGCAGCCGTTGTCACATCGGATGGGAAAGCGCGTCAGGAAGTATGGAACGGCGCGGCTCGCTTTCACGACGCGTCAGTTCCCTCAGCCGTCTCGCTCGCGCTTCGTGTCGGCGCCGCTGGGGAGCGGCTTTCAAGGGTAATTTTGGCAGCTGCTGTAAGCGAACTTTTAAATCGAGGTTTCACGCTATGAAGCATTAAGTCGACGAGCCCTTAAAAATAAACCATTGATTCTATGGAATGAGAATTGAGCTGCGCTAATTCGTTCCATTTGAAAACTTTGCAGAGACCAAAAGGGGCTCCGATGAACGGCGAAGAGTTCTGATGAACTTGTTTGCTAATTGAGTCACGGCAGAGTTTTAATTAGGCGACATCATCGTTGTGTCATTCAGAAGCAGAACGTAGTCGCGTAAAAGATGTTTTTAAAGATAAAAAGGATGTCAGGGTTGAGCACAAGTCTCATCGTTTTCTTTACTCTGCTGTTTTTTTTTTGTGCTCACAGTCTTGATTTAAAATATTTTGCAAAGAAACGTTTAAGGATCAAGTCAATCTGCTCAGAGACGATGGTTGACCTTGGAATTTTTTTTAAAACTGTGAACCGTTGCGGCAGAAACTTTTAACGTGAACCGACTTACAAGTTTGAGAGTAAGTCTTCGACCTTCAACGCATAGATACTGACGTGGAATTTTGATCTATTTTGACTACTTTCCGGAGGGTTAATTTTTTTTTTTTCTCGCGTTGCTGCAGGACTACCGTATATTTGCATTTCACACGTAGGCCTTCGGTGTAGTCACACTTATTCCGACTTGAACAAACATCATCATTTGTGTGTTGGACCACTTCGGCACACGAGCGGGCGATCTTCTCTTGAAAGGTCCGTCTTGAAAATGGTCTCGCAAGTTTATCTGCAATGAAATCCACACTTTTCCCTCCTTTGGCCATTTTGACTTTAAAAAAAGCAAAAATCTATTTTCGATTTTCAAACAATAAGACTGTCTGATGTGGACTTGTAGATTGCTGAGGAGAGGATCCACCCCCCAAAAAAAAGTGAATAATGAAGCGCAACTAGGTGGGGCGGGGGGGGTTTCTCCGTTATTGACGTCTTTTCTTTCTCTTTTGTGTGCGCACAACAGCCCAACGCCACAATCTTGTGTGGCGACAGTTGCACCGACGGGCGCCTCGCTTCTTTTCAAAGAGAAGGTGCTTCCAAAACCTTTGTTGGGGCGTTTTAATTACAGCAGCGCTTGCTGTAATTGATCCGGGCTTAGAGGGATTTAACTGTCAATGAGAGCGAGCTTGGGCGTTAATACAGCCCAGCCAACGCTTCCACCTTTGTGTCCTCCTTTTTTTTTTAGACCCAGTTGACTCGCATCTGTCGGCGTAGCGGTTAAACGGGCCTCACCGGGCCGTCGGAGCGCCGTCGTCTGTTTCCACTTGAACATGTCTGTTGCCGGGGGTCGCCGCCACCGCCCGCTACGACTTCTTGCGGCGCATTCTCGGCTTCTTATGTTGTCACCCAGAAGCTTTAAACTTTCATAAGGCTGTTAGATAATGCTTCCCGATGACGGTGAATTATTGATGGCCTTGTATGAGTGTGACTGGGCAGGCAAGCTTTTAACTCTCCAAAGCTGCTGCTGGACTCGCTTATCCGGTAACTAAGGGACACAGCACAAACACTCAAGGAATGATGTAGTGGAGGGGAGTGAGGAGGGGGGAGGGGGTGGCTTGGGGGGGGGGTAAAGCAAAGCAAAGTAAGCAGGCTGAAAATAAAGTAAAAAAAAATTTAAAAAAAATCTTGCATTCTTTACAATGACTGTTCGGTTGAGCCTGAGCTTGGCGGCGCTGAAAAGCTTTACATCAACACAAGCAAGCGTGGCCCATTTTCCAAAAGAACAGACAAGCTGTACCGCGGCCGCCTTTTGCTTCTATTTGTTGGTTTGACTGGCGTCTCTGTTTGGAGCGACAAATGTTTTCAGTGAGGAACCTGAATTAAAACAAGACATCCTCGACCCCCCCCTGGGAGGTTGGGGGGGGGTTGTGATGCTGAGGGGGGTGCGTGTGAACCTGGGGAACTTGCTTTTTTTCCCGCTGGACTGCAATAATGTGTCATTGCACCTCCGCTCCACTAGTGGGCAGTGGCGCTCTCCTTGCTCATTTGCGCAGCGCATTCTAACTACGATGTAGGTTACCAAAATGCTCTTATTTCTAGTTGCGGCAGAGAGTGGGTGGTGGTGGGGGGGGGGCGCAAACTGTTTTCTTCTTGCTAGGGGGGGTCGTAAGAGAAAATAATTGAGAAGCACTGCTTTAAAGCGAGGCGGACAATCAAAAGTGAACATTTTTCTTCCTTTGCAATCAAAAGTCGTTGAGATCTTATGAGACTGTCCTGAGCAATTATCCTGCAGTGTGGGTGTATTCTATACTCCCCCCCCCCCCCCCCCCCCCCGATGCGCTCACAAAACGGTCAGGCCAGACAGTCATAAATGTTATATCTGTTCAATGTTTTCCAACCCGTTTTTGTGGGGTCCACCCCCATGGCGATCGTTTTGCCAAACCACGGACATCGTTATCGTGACGTGAGAAGATGTGAAAAGCCAATTAGCAAAGTGACCTGACGCGAACCCAAACTGCCAAAACCGCCTTTGCTTGACGTCACTGCACTTCTGTCAATTCAATTCACAGCCTGACAATTCCGCATTTGGTGAGATCCACTTTGTTTCCAGATTTTGGCACGCCGTCTGTCTCTACTGTGAGGTCGCCCGATAGGCTGCTTCAAAAGACACAATCGTAGCGATGCGAGAATCCAAGGTTATTTTTTTACTTCTTTAAACCCACGGTGGGGCTGAGACGCGTTATGTTTTCCTTTCCAGTTCTGTGTGACGAGGCAGCCTTTTGTGCCCTCCTCATGGAAGAATTAAATTACCGTATTTTCCGGACGATAAGCCGCTACTTTATTCCTCGATTTTTGAACCATGCGGCCAAAACAATGGTGCGGCTTTTCTGTGGATTTTTCTTTCACCACTAGGGGCGCTCTATAGTTCAGAAAATGTACTCAATAAATCTTTTTTATTTATTTTTTCTGCGGCTTATATACGAAAATTACGGTAATTACATTATGGAACATGTTGCCGATTAAAACAGATTTCGGTTTAAGTGTTGCAGTGTTCGTGAAGTAACCCTGCAATGTTTGTTTCTCCAAAAGCGTTTCATTCATTTTCACTTGATGAAAATTGTAACACACCATTAAAATTGGTTCATATTTTTCCAAATATGCATGCCGAGGTAGAAATAAAGACCTCACCCATCCGCATTTGAATAAATAAACGCCCCCCCCAAGGCCTGGAGTGAGTAATTTGGGCGTTCTGTATATCCCGCTGGGCCGGGCTGTAATCTACACAGTTCGGACCGCTACTCCCTCGCGCCCATTAATTGCTTCCCGGGCGCACATTTGCACATTTAATTGTAAATTGGATTTTTCAAATTCTGTGTGAATGTCATGGAAGGGATTGGGAAGCGATTTTTGATTGATGCGCTAATAAGGGCAAAATTGTATCTCATCATTGAAATGATTTGAACTAAAGTGGGAAGGTTGAAGGCTGGAAAAAAAAAAGTCCCACTTTGGCCATGGAACTCCAAATATTTTAATTCACGATAATTGTGATGAAGCTTAATGCGAGTTGATCGAAAGTCATTGTCCGTTTTTATGCTTCCATCGAGCCGTTGGCGTTATCGTAGGTGGCAGATTGTCCGATGACTCACCGCAATGCGTTCGTAATTAACACGGAGTACAACTCCCAAGATGCCAACGGACGTCGTCAAACCGCGTGTAGCGCCAGCGATTGGACTTCGAGATTCCAACGGCGCAAACAAAGTCCGGAATTGTGTTTTCAGCCGTTTCTCCTCTGCACAAACGAGTTCAACTGGCTTGAAGTCAGAGACGTGGTGGATTCATCTGCTCAGGGTCACCTTTGAACAGGAAAATAACGCAGCAAAACGCTAAGAAAAACGACAGCAAGGGAACAAGGTGGTCATTTTGGTGCACTAAAAAGGCGAGAAAAAGCCGTCCGACTTGTTCTATTTCCCTGCGCTAATGCACCAGATTGATTGTCTGTGTCTCGTTTCCAAAGAAACACAGAGCTGTTGGCCAAATGAATTGCCCATCAATGTCCAGAGCCGCAGCATGTGTTTGGCTGCATATATTAGGTCAATGCATCATTTCCTCAACACGAGCAAACCGGAGAGGCGGGCAAGATGGCCAAAATGGAATTAGCCGCATTTTGTGATTAAATACGAATGCATCTTTAAAAAAAGCCGAGCGGTAATTCAGAATAATCACCCAAATTAAATGCTATTTAAATTGTAACACACCAGTATAAATTCCAGCAAATATAATTACAAGGCACATTTGGATGATGTGTTAATTTATTGTAATTTAATTGGAGCGAAAATGATCAACTGATCCCGTTTATGTATACCTTCATGTGTGTGTGTTTGGGAGTTCCAATTATATCATGAATCGAATCAATTCATCACGGAATATTTTACAGAAAATCACGCAAAAAATGTATTCATTCTATTTATGTCATTTCTTTTTTTTTTACCCCCAAGTGTGATTTTTTTTTTTTTACATGTGCAATTCCTGAAACCATATTTTTAAATGTAACTGGATTAATTTGAGACCGAGTGTATTTTTAAATGAGCATTAATATTATTTTATGTATTATTAATTTATTTTACATTATTATAATATTAATCATGGTTGCTCCAAGATAATGGGAGAATTCTGTTCTTAATTTAACACTTTCTGAACAAAATAAAACAATTATAAAAAAAAACATATATATATATATTTATATATATTATTGTTTGTCTTTATTTTAAACCGTCAAATTAATGCTCAGGGAAAAAAATAAAAAGTTAAAATGCAATCATCGAAATAGATGTAACTGATCTTTTTTTTTTTTTTAATTAAATTATTTGTTGTTCTCACAATTATTCCGTCCATTACTCGAACTAACTTAACTTTGGTTACATTGAACTTCTGTCTGAATCCTGTCCCGGAAGAACCTGTTGTCATTTAATCAGCATCATTGCTCACTGCATTATGACAAGTTCGAACGCAAGAAGAGTTTTCAAATAAATCGTATCGGCAGCCGTCGCTTCAGACTCATTGAGCCCGACTACGACTCGGCATCGTTGCGCAACGGCCACGCGATATGAGGCGATTTTACATGACAACAGTCCCTGCGCTGCTCAACGCCGCGGTCTCGTGAATTAAATCCAATTCCAAATACGGTTTCCTGTCGTTAAATGTCACGGGAAATCCCGTGGAGTCTCCGAGAGAGCGAGCGCTCCAATCATTTTCTCCTGAGAAAAAAAACACACGCCTCCGGTCTTGTAGTTGTTCTAAAGATATTGCTCTTTTTTATTAGCAGGTGTTTTATGTGTTCGCCCGATGCTGCGCTACCCGTTGATTTGGTGCTCAATACCCGCTGGAAACAAAACCATAACACATGACTAAATTAACCGATTAATTATACCTTATTTCCGTCTATTTGTAGTCAACGCTGTTTTAGTAATTGAGTCGCCGTCGCAGCCATTTTGGAGGCGGTAGTTTTAACTGCTGATTGAATTGCGGGCGAAGCATCTCAAAAGACCCCTGCCCCCCACCCCTCCCAAAAAAGGGCAATAATGATTTGCGCCGCAGCACTGCCGTGTTTAGACCTCAAATGTAATTGCGTGTTGATTTTCCAGGAACGCGGCGGCGTTACTAATTAGCTAGAGCGCGCCCAAATAAGGTGCGCGAAAGCACTGAAGACGCTTAATGAGCAGAGACCGCACGTAGACGCTCAATAAACTCCGTGAAGCTGATTGGCTCGAGCGGCGGGGGGAAAAAAATTGCACCCTCGGGCGAAACTAAACTTTGAATGTACAACGAACGCGCGTCGTGATGAAACTGGGTTGTAACGGGGAGAGAGGGAGAGAGAGAGACCCTTTCACACTGCACTTAGCAATTACTAAAGTTAATAAAAAAAAAACACCCAAAAAAAACATCTGGGCACATCCAATAGGAGTGATGGCGGCAGAGTGATTTCAAAGTGAAAACAAGCGTAGCATTTTCCCGGAGTGATTCTACAGTGAAAAGAGCTTTGAGGAGAAAATGGAGGAATCGGTAATGAAATCAGTCCCAAATGGACGACGTTTAGTTGGAGAAATATTTAGTTGTCTTCCTCATGAGGCTGGCGCCAACTCCCTCCAAGGCTGTTAAACTGCTCTCTGCTGCCTGAAGTACTTCATCGAGCTGCTCACGGACAAGCCCAAACGCTCCGAGTTCCTGCAACGTCATTAGAATCAGATGAATGCATCTCCTTTTTTTTTTAATAGCTGCTGTTCGTCTCCTCCTCCTTATGAGAAGCAAAGCCAGCACTTTATGTTAAACTGGTGACAAATGCTGACTATTGCTGAGCTGCGGCCTACTTTACAACCAAACCAGCGGGAAAAGGCACGGGCTACTTCCTTGTTTGCTCGTTTAGCAAACGGCGCCAAACACAGGCCGCAAATTTGCCGCCAAAGAAGCTCCGTGAGTTGATTCGGTGTCAACGAAAAACAGGAGTTGAGAACTAATAATATCAACGTGCAAGAAAAATCCAGATGCTGTCTGGTAGGCTACATTGTGTGGTCTGTGATTTTTTTTTACTACTTTCCTCTGTGGGCGTTCATGCTCATTTTTCATAAGTCGGGCGTAGAGGCGGAAACATGTTATCGAGTCTGTCACGTCGGCGTGCGCTCTCAATTCTTGCTGGCTCGGAGCCTGAAGCGAAAGCACCGTCATTCAAATGTCGGTCTTATCTTTCTTGAAACATGTTGGTGGTTTTAACCGGCGTAAAAAGAGCTAATTGTCTTTGGAAGCTAATATTCTGCGTGAGTTGTTCCCCTCCAAAGGTGCGAGCGTCAACATATCATGTCAGCAACATGCTGATGGAGTTGATGAGTTTCTTCTTCACGTTGTGATTGCGTGGGGGTGGAAGTCGCATATTCCTCGTAATAAGGCGATTTAACATCAGAGTGAAATGGATCATTTGTGTGCGTGTAGTGAAGAAGACCTTGGATGTGAAAGAGGCATTTAGGTGAATTTTTGTTTTCAGTTTTTTATCTTTTTTATTACAGTACGAGATAGAAACTTCTTTTTTTTTTTAATATAAGTTTATAAGTAACCATTTTTAAACCAGTTACTTGGAGATGATTATTGTGATAGAGTCACAATGCGGACATTGACGGAGAGCAGACGGCGGAAGAAACCATTTTTTGCTTCTAAAAATGAATTATCCATTTTTTTTTATCTCTTGTGAAGCTCAACGGGATATACTGTGATTGTGTTCATGTGGTCGTCTCCCTCATGTAGATGTTAAGTTTATGACGGAGGCCGCTGAAGAATGGATGGTGAGACGCAAATAGCCCCCGGGCCATAGTTTGGACACCACAGACCTAAGCACTTTTTCTGTTGTTCGGCGACTCAACTTTAGTTTAGCAATGAGCATCGTCTTTGTCTCTTCAGGCGAGGTTTGTCTCATTTGTTAATTTTGCGTCCATGTTTATTAGAAGTGTAGCTGCCATGCCGCCACGGAAGGCGCGTTGGTGCCAAGCCGTGTTGTTTTCGTCAACAATGACGATGAAAAAAATATTTGGTGAACGCCCCTTTTTTCATGACGATAACGAAGCCGATGTCGAGCTGAACGCGGTTCTTTGTTGACGAAAACATGACGTGACGTAAATAACGTGTGGTTTTTTATGACCTCCCTTCCAATTGTAAGCGTAATCTGACGTTCGACTATCGCGATGCTGGTGCAACCTATCCTCGTTTAGGCACGCCCACCACCGGGACGACACGCAGTGCGCATGCGCCGCACATGCACAGACGCTCGCACCTGCACAACAAAACACGTCGACTGTCTTTCGTCGCGGCTCAAACTCACCGCCACGCTTTCGTTTGACGGACCTTGGCGACAGTGACACTCGGTAGGCTACTTGGTTCTAATAACAGCAAGATGTTTCAAGTAAACAAGACATTTTTGATCGAGTTTGGACTTGTGCGCCTGTAGTAGAATGCGAGCAGTAGCTTGGAGCTGACTGGTTTGAGTAGCATGCCGCTTCTTATTGGTGAGCTTGGAAGGAGAGGAAGAGTAAAACCTGATCTGGAATCGCAATTTCAATTAAAAAAAAAAAAAAGATAACTAGTTCAAGTCCTACTTTTACGTCCTAATTTTTGGTCACATTTTTGTTTTGGTTGCATTTGCACACGTTTTCGTCATTAAATATTCTAAGTGAGCCGCTTGTGCGCGTGCGGAGGCGAGTTTGGATGCACGCGGCTAATAAGCACAGCAGAAAGTGTTAGAAAGAAGCGTGGAGGAGGTGACGAATGTTTTTTTTTTCTCTCATAAATTACTGTTTGAAAATATGCACAACAATCTCCAGGTTGGCGAGGAGCAGCTCGGCCCTCGTCGCTGACGACCCGCCGGCTTTGTCAGCTGCGTCCAAGGTCATCACATTCATGTCGAGCGCTGCTTGTGACCAGCTTGCAAATGTTTGTCGACCAATCTGATTTCGGCTTCTGTCAAATGCTCACAAAAACTATGACAAGACAAGACATCCCAAATTTTCTTGCGGGCCATATTAAACCCATTTGTGGGCCTTATCCAGCCCGTGGGCCGTATGTTTGACTCCCCTGCTTTAAACTAACTTTTGAATTCGGCAGAGATGCGGCTCCGCTTTTCAAATGTTTTTAATGGCTTATGAGAAGAAACCTTAAGCTGCTTTTTCAACCCACCTGCTCTGACTGGACGCAAACGTGCCACTTCAGCCCGGGTCGTCTTTGTTCGCTTGAGTTTTTTTTTTTTTTTTTTGGTCACCCTTACTGTGTTTCTCATTGTCCATCTGGTCCGCTAGCTCTCGCTTTGTCTTATCCGAGCCTCCATCATTTGGCTCGGAGCCTCAAACACACCAACTGTTGTGTGTGCTTTCAATAAAAGAACACAACTCCGCAGGCTTCACAGTCTCGGCATTCTGGCCTTCGCCGAGCGGCATTCGACAACGTTTGACCGCACTTTTCCCTCCGAGTTGTTCTTTCTTTATCTCGGAAGAAGAAGAAAAAAAAGCACCAGAGCTGCAAGTGTTTTCAATTTGAGTTGGAATAATGTCGGAAGCCAGTGCTGAATAATGAGGGCTAAGCGTTTGTGGGAACTTCCTAAAGCACCTATTGGGATGGAATTGAGTTTTTTGGAGTGAGGTATCGTCATCGGGTTAAAAGTGAAATTCACTCGGATTACATATTTCAAAAAATAATTTTCGAGGGCATTTGAAGATCGGTGGAAAAAGGTTTTGAATATTTTTGTGGCCATTTTGGTGATTTTTTTTTTTTTGGTCAGATTTTTTTTTCTTTACATTATTTGATGAATTTATGTTGTCTTTTTTTTTGCAACAATATTTGCCCATTTTTTCCATTCAATATTTATCGCCACAATTTTCTTGTAAAGATTTTTGTATTATTTCTTTAAACACAATTTGCTGTGCGTTTTTGTGGACAAATTTGTCATTGTTGAACAATAATTTATGCCGGTTTGTACTGTATCTTTTTTTCCACCGATTAATAAAAAGGCTGCCCTCCCATTTATGTAACTCAAAAATGTCAGGCAGAAAGTTCAGGCAGACTTGGCGGCGCTAATAAAATGCTTCACTGCCCATAACATAAAGTTTGTGGAGCGAAAGTCTCCTCATAACTTGAGATCATCTTTGATGTTACGACCCGATTTTTACGACATGAATGTCACGATTCATATGAGAGATGGTTCACGTGTCGATCGGTGCTGCTGTTTTGGTTCGCGACAGAGTTCATATGGGTTCAGTGTAAGACCTTTGTAAGACCCTCAGGGGTCTTTTTCTTTCCACCCAAAAGTCCAAAAGGCATCCGTCATTGCAAACGTCAGCTGTGTTGCGTTTTCTTTATTTTTTTGTTTTTGGTTTTATCGTTCCAATGTGAGTAACTCTACACCGCCATTTGCACCATTTCCTGTTGCTCCGGCTCCTCCCTTACATCTTAACAGCTGCGATGAGGAAATGCAAAGTGACTTATGTTTCTGGAAAGTTCTCTACGTTGCTCTTGGAGACAAGGAAATTAAAAAAAAAAAAAAACGCATCCCCGGCGGCGTCCCGACAGTCGTGACATGGAGGGAAACGATCAAAGGGCTTTTTTTTTTTTTTTTTTTCACTCCCAATATTTGAACATTTTTGCAAAAATTTTCACTCACACCATTTTGTTCACTAAATTGGGTCACCATTTTCGGCAAAAAATTTTTTAGCAGCTTTTTGGTGACTTTTATTTTAAGAAATAGGATCAGAATTTTTGTGAAAATTGTTTATTTGCAGTTTTTGATACATTTTTAATTTTAATTTTTTCCAATTTGGACTCTTGTTGTTGACAATTTTCAGTCCTATATTTTGGGCGACTTTTTGATCACACTTTTTTGCTTCCACTGGCTACCATTTTTCAAAAATTTTGGTGCTTTAGATTGGGAATAAATAAATGACCAAAGTTGTAAATAAAGATAAGAAACAAAAATTCACCCAAACAATTTTGGGCCCAATATTTTTTTAATTCCATTTAGGTGACTTCACAATTTTTGAGACATTTTCGGAAGACATCTGTTCTCAATTTTTGGTGACAGATTTTAGGTGAACATTTTCTTGACTTTTTGTTCAAAAATTTTTTTTTGTTAAAGTTTTGTTTCCATTTTTTTTTCTGCAACACTTTGGTGCCTTTTTTTGTCCCCTCGCTATATGAAAAAATGTGCACATAACGCAAGAGTCAGCTGCATTCAGTTCATTTTCCCTTTTATTATTCCGACGCTGGCAACCCTACACCGGCGTTTACAACCGCGGCTCCTCCCTGCTAACATATATCTTCTCCTCCCTCGGTGAGGAAATGCAAACTGACGCTTTATGTTTCTGGCAAGTTCTCCGGTGGAGACGCGGAAATGACACCGCATCCCCCGCGGGGGTTTGGAAGCCGCGGCCCTGACAGTCGTGACATGACAAAGGACTGCCACGGGAGCGTCGGGAAAAGCATCCAGGGGGTGTTCGTCAACCGTTTTCTGATATTCCGGCTCACATGTGTCACATGTAGGGCATGGGGGAGGGGCCCGAATGTTAAATTTGAACTTATTCAAAGAGCGGAGGACGAAGCAAGCTGCTGGAAGCACGTCTCTATTTCGACGGGTGTGAGCACCACACTCGGACTTGCGTATTCGTTTTGGGCCCGGTCCCACTCTATGCGCTCTTTATCCCTCCTCCCCCTTCTTGGTGCTGACAATTGAAAATAAATTAACATTCCCCGGGCTTTATTTGGGTCTCCTCTAAGCCTTTGGAGCAAACTCTGAGGCGAATGCCAGGAGGGGGTCAGGCCGTACTCACGGGCTGTCAATCGTCCTCAGCGACCCTTTCCGCTCCTTTTCTTTTGGCAGCCTCCCACCGCCATTCTTGTGCGTTCTCGCTCCCACCGCCAAGCATCCCTCGCTTCTGGCTTTCACCGGAGGCCTCTCCAGCTCGAGTGAGGCCAAGCTTTGTCTGTGGCGTCCGCGCTCCCCCCGTCCGGGCAGTTGTTTTAGTTGTTCGACGTTTAATCGTGGACGTTTCCCTTTTTTTTTTTTTTAAATAATAAACGCTCGGCTTATTATTCCTATCAGGTGGACGTGAAAAATTCACCACGGGCTGCGACTTTAAGCATTTATCTCAAGCGATGATAGATTTCCCCCTCCTCGGATTACAACTGGAGACAAAAAGGAAAACAGATGTCGGGGACGTTTGCGTATCATCATTACTCATTTTGTTGGTGGGAGGTTTTATTTTATTTTTTTTTTTTTGCAGTGTCATTTTCAGACAAATATCCTGTTAATTGAAATCTCAAGGGGCTCTTTGCAGTACAGTATGTTCCTCTTTATTCAGGGAGCAGATGAAATGATTTCATCGCTTATGTTATTTTGTTCATTCGAGGCATTGACAGCAACAAATAAATCTTTGTCGTGGACGTATATTCAAACTATTTATAACTTCAGCAGCAATTAGCAACAATATGGAACTTGCGAGTCATATTAATGATACGTTTCGGAATGACGAGATGAACGTTTTTAATTTGTCAAGGTCATGGCAACCCCAAAATATGACTTTGGAGATCTGATGTATGGCACGGGCGGATGCCGTGATGTGAAAATGAAGTGCACCGACGATGTTTGTCACAATTTGACACGTCTTGTGCTGTGTTTACAGTTTATCTTAACGGATAACACCGCCGAGTTCTGTTAGCATTTAGCTTGTAGACTCATTAGCTTAGCTATCATTATTTCTTACTTCTACTTTCTCTCATATTGTGTTAGCGCTAGCATTGCTAGCTAACAGTGAGTTAAGCTCCACGAGCAGTATTTGTACAAACTTTGCCTTGCGCTAAAATATTAAAATAAAATTGTTAGAATACATTAGCTTAGCATCATTAGCTTTTTACATCCGCCTCTCATGCAGTCTTTTTGACAAAGGCTGTCGCTAACATCGCTAGTCTGCACTCTGTAGTGTTTGTACAAATCTTTTAACGATTGTTTTTAAGATAGAACCCAGATGAGTTCTGTGAGCATTTCAAATGTTCATTCCGGCCGGGCATGTTGAGCTCAATCACCATTCACAATTCCGGCACTCATTAAAAGTTTTTAGCTGCGGGGTGAACATGGGAGCGACCAGTTCAATTGCTCCTTACTTTTCTTTAAATAACTGCAAACCGGAATGAAGCTCAGGCGACGGTAATTCCTCAGCACGGACTTGAATGTGTTTGCAATGCTTTGATTAGCTTTTAAACAACATTTTCTGCTTCAGAAGCTCCGAGCCACACCCTCCTCTACCCCCCGCCGCCCCCCCAACTACCCACAGCCCTCAATGTGAAATCATGTTGCATCTGTCAGTAATTATGTATAGCATCTTGATGTTAATCACCTAGTCCCCCCCTCCCCTTAAAGTCCTGCTGAAATCCCCCCAAACATAAACAGTATTTTGAGGAAGATGCGCCCCGGCCGGCTTAAGGGAGAAGGACGACATGTTTCTCAGCGGGGTGATGTCGCATGTGGGGGCTAATCGGGAGAAAAAGGACCCCAGGGTGGTGAGGGGCTGGCGCTTCCCCCTCGACCCCCCACCCGGTGTCTGGAGGGGCTCCCGGGCTCAGCGAGCCAGAAGGCATACGGGATGGCCCCTGGACAACTTTTCCGTCTCCTCCTGTCAACTACCATTAGAGTAAGCGCGCGGCTCCCGCTGTTGGCGGGGGGCTCGTAATCGGAGATAAAACTGGAATGTGCCAATATGTAGGAAGGATAGCAACTTGGGAGAATTGGTGCCCTGCCCACACCTGAACTGGTGGCTTACCGGAAACATTTGACTGTTGAGCAGCCAACACGAATGGCAAACAGAACCATAACCACCCGAGTCAAAGTGATGCCTTGGCTGCGAGTCTGCTTCTTTGCTACCCGGGGGGCACCATCAAAAGAAAATCTGGGCGGCGTCACGCTCGTCACGCGATCCAGCTGGCAGTTGGACATCGATCACGTATAGGATGACTTCAGTGGTGACCTAAAAGGCGCTAATGTGAGGTTTTAGCAGCCTTTCTTTTGAGGTGCCAGAAATATTCAAGCGCATTTGGCATTAAGGCGTGGAGAGACACGGGTAATTATGATGGAAAAGTAGAAATGTGTGGTTCGAGTCGACTGCAGTGTACCACCCAAGTTTTCTCATGCATTGCAACAGAAAATAAAGTGTGGGGGAGGGGGGGGGGGGGGGAGGAGAGAGAGAGAGAGAGAGAGAGAGAGAGAGAGAAGA